>NC_046340.1:11772500-12047675 GCF_000738735.6 Corvus cornix cornix
AGCTCATAGTGTGATAGATTATGGTTGGACTTGATGATCTTGGAGATCTTTCCCAAACCAAAGGATTCTGTGACCTTCTGGCAGCTTTCACATCTTCTCCTCAGGATCAGAAGTGCTCCAGTCTTCTCACAAAAGCTTCAAGCAGGGAACTTTGTGCGGGCTATAAACATCCGAGTGCTGAACTACCTTCACCATTGGCATTTGGGCATTTTTAAACTTGTTTCATGTTCCACAGCAAGTGAAGTCATCATTCTCCTGAGGCAGTGGTCAGAGTGTGCTGTGTGGGCAGTTAAAGCTCCAGGTGACAGAGCACAGCTCAGCTGAAAGTTCTTTAAGTGCCACTCGCTTTGTTTTGGACACACTCGATGTCAGAGTGGAAGTATTCGAGGTTAGAAATCTTGCTATTGTAAGGCTGATTATTTTGGATCCAATTTTCCCCTTGGCTCTGAGGAGGTCCTAAAGTCCCCTCGATCCTTCCCCCTGGAGCTAGCTAAAAGCTCTGGAGCCAGAAATGTTTTAAAGTGATGAAATGGAGACCTCGATTCTTCCTGGTAGTTGCTTATTGTATTGGTGGTCATGGGATTTGGTAGAACTTCCACCAAAACACAGCAGGAATCCACGTGAATGTTCATTATCATTAATTCATAGGATTAATTAATTCAACTGCCCAGAGAAGCTGTGGCTGTCCTATCCCCAGAAGTGTTCAAGGTATCCCAGGTCCAAGGGCTTGGAGCAACCTGGGATAGTGGACACTATGGAATAAAAACTGCCCATGGGAGTTTTTAGATGTTCTGCAGCAGTGAGATTTTTGGAGCTGGTTTTAAACTCTTAGTGAAATACCTGAAACACAGCGGGTCACTTTGGCAGTTTGCAAAGTGTGTTTGTTCATTTTCTAGGACTTGAATTGACTCGCAGAAAGGATGAACAAATGATTTGAGAAGCAGGATAATTGAACCAAAACGAGCCAGGCGCGATGGTTCTTCTGAAATCACAGCAAACTGTGCCTGATGGGTTTTGTTGAGAAATTATCTTATGGGGCTGCTAATGGCATCGGGGCTGGGATTATTTTTTAATGGCAGAATTAGTGAGGAGCACTGTGTGCATGGGAAACATGCCTGCCAGAACCTTTATTTTTTACCATGTGGTGACTTACAGTGAGCTCTGATCCAGCTCCAAATAAGACACGCTCATTTAAGCAACAATCCTAATTGGAGCAGCATCTCCCACCATGACAAGATTCCTGCTCCTGGCCCAAAGATGGGGATAGACTCGTTGGTAATGGAGTTCTTCCTGCCACAGCCGGCAATAAAGGCAGGCTGCTGTTATTTGGGAGCTGAGAGCCATTTAATATTCCAGCACTCGGCTGAGTTTGTCTCCAACTCCGGGAAATGCTGCATGGGAAGCGCTGAGCGGCGCAGATGATTCCCGTTGGGAAGGACACGCGTCGCTTGCTGTGTGTGCAGCCTTTCCAGAGCGCTCCCACATGAAGGAGAATGGAGTGGGGCTGGAAGCAGGAGCCTGGCTTGGAAGATGTCCTGGATGTGGCCCTGTGTTTCGTGGTAGCGCAGCCAAAGAATTTGCCATGGAACAGGGTTGTGCTTCCCAAGCAATGGGTGCAGTTTCAAACAATTCGTAAAAGTTTTTGTCGTCGGAATCTGTTCCAGATACACAAAAAGATTAGAAATAGAAATTGGAAATGCAAACCCCAGAGCCCCAGGAGCGCCTGAGGGAGCTGGGAGGGGGGCTCAGCCTGGAGAAAAGGAGGCTCAGGGGAACCTTCTGGTTCTGCACAACTCCCTGACAGGAGGGGGCAGCCGGGGGGGTCGGGCTCTGCTCCCAGGGAACAGGGACAGGAGGAGAGGGAACAGCCTCAGGCTGTGCCAGGGGAGGGACAGGTTGGATAATGGGAAAAATTTCCTCATGGAAAGGGTTGTGAAGCATTGGAACAGGCTGCCCAAGGCAGTGGTGGAGTCACCATCCCTGGAAATGTTCCAAAAAGTGTGGATGTGGCACCTGGGGGCAGGGTTCAGTGGTGAACCTGGAAGCGCTGGGTTGGCAGTTGGACTCGATGGTCTTGAAGATCTTTTCCAACTTCAACAGTTCCATGATTCTATGACTGGAGAAATACAGGTCACCCAGTTTCACTTGGTGTGTTAACTCCGAAATGAAATATTGTAAGTAGAATCCATAGGTTTTTAACATTCTCACTGCTTGGGGTCTCACAGTCTCCCGTGATATTTTCTCTTGAGCTGACAGAAGAAATCTTACCCATTCCTTGTTCAGATCCCTCCAGATCTCCAGCAATTAAATGGGCCACTTAAATGTTCTCCTGGCTGATATCTGCAAGGGTCACTCAATGAATCAAATTCCTCTTCCAAATTCCAAGTACTGTAGCACTGAGTATAATTCTGCATTTGCCTTTTAATGCATTAGAAATTCTCAGTGTAATAAGAGGTAAATGAGACAGGTCTCCATTTCCAGGTTGGTAACTGGTGGATTACTGCACCTCTGCAGAAAAATATGGGATTAGGTTTTTCAAGAAAATGAGAGCTCTGATTGTAGCATTTTTTGCATCCCTTGCAGAGGGTTGAGAAGTGATGTTATTTGCAAAGCTCTTCTGAGCTGTGGGTACTTATTTCCCTGGTATCTTGTATTATGTGGGAAATCACTGTTTAGAATCATTTTAGGTTGGAAAACACCTCTAAAATCATCAAATCCAACCATTTAGTTGCTTCCTCAGCTATATTCCAGCTGCAGAATTCCTGAAACCTTCTAAAAATGTCATTTTTCCTGATCTCTGCTCAGCTCAGCATTCCTTGGGTGGTTGCAGCTTGGGTACAAAGATCCCAAAAGCCCAGACCCTGGAGCTTTGTGTTTTTCAGCATTTCAGCTTCCCGTCCTTTGAATCTTGTGGGATTTGGCTTTAGAGGTGGCTGCTCTGCATCTGGAGAAGGCTGGATAGACAGAAAGCTGGAATGCATCCAGTAGAGTCCTATGAATTTTCCTTAAGCTCTCCAGGGCTATTTTGTTTAACCTCTGTGTAGTTGGAGTGTCCCTTCTAGGAAAGCAATTCCTGCCAGCCCCTGGAGCAGTTCGGTCACCAGCTCTGTAGTTAAACATCAGCTCTGCTTTCCAACCTTTTCTTCTTCATCACCCGAGATAAATGAATTTTGGTTTCAAAGGTGCCATAGTTTGTAATCTCACTGTAATTGTGATTTAGGTGTTGCTTTTGGTTTATTTGGGTTTTGTTGTATTGAATTGGGGAGGAAAAGAACTCAATTTTTGCCTTTAAATTATTTTATTATTCCAATTCCATCAGAAGCTTGGGGAGGGAAGAGTTCCAAGAGCAAATCCAGGTTTGTACAAACAGGAGGCAGCATTGCAAAACCTGCCTGTTTTAACAAGTCAGGCAGAAATTGAGAAGAAAAATTAATTAGTTGTCCTCATGAATCCTTACCCTGATAGCTTCATGAGTAAGTAGAGAGAAGCTTTCCATGGGTTTCTTGAGCATTTCTGTTAAGTGCCCCCACAGAGATACTCGGTCTCACAAGACTGCAGTTTAATCTAGCTCAAGGACTTTCCAAACTCCACAAATCAAAGACCTCTTTTTTTTTTTTTTTTTGTCTCCTTTTAAATCTGTACTCCAGGAACATTTAAGAGCATCACTTAATGCTGGTGGGGTGTTAACGCTGAGCTGTGAAGCATTTCAGTGTCAATATGTTTTCAAATTTTCCCATGGAAAAAAATTAACTTGCACTTAATACATTTTTCTGTATAGTTGTTGCTATTATCTTTTTTTTTTTTTTTAATGTGGTTAAATAGATCCCTCTACTTATTGGAATAGCCTTTAAAATTCCCGGGATGTTCAGCTTGATCAAATAACATGAGAGGTGTTTCCTCTCAAGCCCTGAATTCCTTCACCTTATGAATCCACACTGCATTTTGCTCTTGCTATAAATGCAGTAAAAAACTCCAAAAGGCTCAGAATGAAACAAGATTTAATTTCTTTTTCTTCAGGAATTTCTCTTTACATTCTCAGGTGTTGATTTAAATGGGTGAAACCTGAAAATTTCTGGAGTTTTGTAGATTTCCATAGGTTATGCACTTGTGTGTGTGTGTGTGTGTGTGCACGCCCAAACCTACAATAATTTAAGGTATAGTTTTATGGAGACAGAAATTGTGACCTTACCAGTGTATGAGATTCAGAGACTTATATAGGAACAAGGTAAAACCACAGGTAGGAATTGCTGAATAATTACCTTTAGACCAACCTGAGCAAGAACCTTCCCAGGAGGACAAGCTCATTTAATGGTTCCTAAAACTCAATCTTGTGGATGTCAATGGTCATGCTTGATTATTTGCAGCAGTGTTTTATGAAAAAGCAATAAAAATGCATCGGGAGGGTACAGAGGAGGAAGGGGAACAACAAATGGGTTGAGTTTTTCGCCGGGTCCCCTCGGTGTGCGCAGGTAGGGGCTGGTGTCACGCGGCGCTGCCTCGGCTCGCTGAGATGTGTGGCTGTGTGTGTGTCTGCCCAAACCTGCCGTGCTCTGCTGCCTGATGAGCGACAGGAGACCAGCCAGGAGAGGGAGAAATTCTTGGTTTGTTTGAGAGAAAAAGCAATTACAGTTCTGGTGGAAGGATTAACCTGTTTTTGCAGGCCCTTCGGAGAGCCCCGCTAAAAGGCACAGAGCCTGGCGAGGGGAGGAAGTGCCATGTCCCACACTCTGGATTATTCCTGTTCTTCATCCCTTCTTTCCTCCCTTCTTCTTGGCTCTAAAAAATATCCCCCGGTAGCAAATCCTACAGCCAAATAATCCCAATATCTGCTGGGTTATTTACCCAGGAGCACCCACATGCGTTCCTTACAGAGGGAGGCTCCTGATATTCCCAGGAAATTGAGGAGCATTGCTGTTGGGAGACGAGCTGGTCCTCACAAGGTTTGATATTAAGGTAGGCTGTGTTTTGGGGATGAAAAGCTGGTCCTCACGAGGCTTGAGGTGTTAAGGTAGGCTCAGTGTTTTGGGGATGAAACGCTGGCCTTTCGACCCTGGTTCTGTCCAGCTCGAGCTCTGGAAATAAACGAGTTTCCTGTGCCGCTCCAATCCCAGAACACAAAACTTCACACCAAGATGCCCCCACAGATAATTTGTCACATTTGGCACCTGCTACTAAGAAAAGAGCAAGAAGTGACCCGGTGCAGAGATGTAATCATCCTTCACCTTCCTGCCCGGGGTGGGAGCCGAACGGGAACAATCCAGGAATTCTTTCAAGTCTGGGCCTCAGAGCCACCTCCAGCCACTGCTGGCTTCTGCCAACTTGTTACTTGTCAGAAATCCCCTGCATTAGGGTTCTTCAGGCCTTTTGAAGTAGATTGGCTGGAAAGGCAGAAATAGATTTTTTTGTTGTTGTTTTATATATATATTGTTTTAGGAATGCTGTGAAGAAAGTTGTCTTGTAAGAGTAAATTGAAAGTCAGACTTGGATTTTATTTTTATACGGAGAGTGGGCTTTTTAGGAATATTGTGGAAGAAAGTTGTCTGGAAGGAGTAGATCCAAAATGGGAAATGGATTTTATTTTTATATGTATATATATATATATATATAAGTTTTTTAGGAATGCTGTGGAAGAAAGTTGTCCTTGTAGGAGCAAATCTGAATTTGTACAATACTGTCATTCACTGCTCTCATTGTAGCCAAAGACCATTCATTTAAGAGTTGGACTTGGTGATCCTTGTGGTTCCCTCCAGCTCAGAATATTCTGGGAACTACAGTGCATTTATTACCTGTAATTGCACCTGGCAGCATCTAAAACTTGTTTTTCTAAAAAAAAAAAAGAAATTTATAAAATCACGGTTTGGCCACAAAGTGCAGTGCAGCTACCATAGAAAAGTAAATATATTTTTGAAAGCTTTAATATAAGAGAAACTGGAGTGCATAAAAATTGTTTAATCCTAGAGCTTTTGAGGGCTGAGGTGATAAGGCAGAAACACTTTGCAAAGCACAGGCATTATTTATGAAATGCTGCCATTTCAGCATCCGTGGAGGAGTTAGAACAGGAGAGAGTGCCCAGAGGAGATGCTCATTGCACAGGCAGGGAGCGCTGGGGGAGCCCAGAGCAGAGAGGAGCTGAGGTTTGGTTTGCTGGGTTCTGGTAACTTCCCTCCTGTGGCCACGGAGCCACAGGACCATGGCAGCTCCTTCTGCACAAGCGGAGCTGAGGGGAAAGAACGGGGAAATTTAACCCTTCCCAGAGAGGGAGTTCACAGAGCAGCAGGAATAAAACCTGTTTGGTTTTGGGATTCCACTGGGAATTCCAGCCTCTGTTGCTACCAAGTTCTTGTAGGACGTGCTGGTAGCAGTTGTCCATTGTTCCATCCATGGGGCTGGCCCCAAGGGAGAAGGAACATGGATTGGATCCCAAGTTTTCCATCGCCACCCTGATGGCATCACTCAAACTTTTTTTCCTCTTGCCCTTCCCTCGCTCAATGTGCACAGTTGGGCTGGTTTGGAGAGATCAGAGGCTGCTCTTGTCTTCTCCTGCAGCAGATCCCCGTTATGGGAATGTTGCTTGGATGCTCAGGGAAAGCTGTGTTTCCTGGTTTTCCAGTTAGAGAAGCTGTGGGATTTCTCCTTCAGGAAGGATGTGATAAATCTCAGGCTTTCAGTTGTTCTGAGAAAATGTTTCACTCTCAAGAAATTGTGTGTTGGGGTAAGACCCCTGACGGTATGGAAAGCCTGGGGGTTTTTGGTGCTTGTTGCCAGTCAGGAATGACTCCCAAATTCCATTGACATAGGAGTTTCCAAAAAAATAAGCAACTCCAAGCTGTATCTGTTGAATTTTCCTCTTGAGGTTATCCATGTAAACCTCCAAACTGGACAGGAAAGGGAGGAAAGTGCCTTATCCATGTTCATTTGTGGATTTGCTGGACATTGTTTACTTCTTGAGCCTCAGTAGCATCTCTGTCACTGCTCTGCTTAGGAGGAGCAAACAGAGCAGGAGACATTCCAAATAATCCGTTTGAGGAGTAAGCGAGGATAATGCCAGGATCTGTAATTCAAGCTCATATTGCAAAGGTTCCAAAGGATTGGCTTCTGGACACACTCTTAGGTGGTCCTTTCTTCCTTTGTTCAGACCTGTGAGGGGAAAAAAGGAAGCTACAGATTCTAATGTTATTGCTGCCTTCAAAAGAGAGGGATTTGGGAGGGATTGTTCCATGTTCTCATTCCCAGGTCTTCATTTAGATAATGGGACTTCCCCTGACTGCAGGGAAGTCAATAAGGTTTATACCAGAACCCTGGCACTCTATAAATTAAATATTAGGAGCAGTGTTTGAAGTTTAAAGCCCTCCCTTCTCCTCCAGCTCAGATTTTCTGCCGCTGTGCTTTTGTCTTTCTGCCTGAGCACCTTGCTGACAAGTGCTAATAACAAAATGCCAAGAGAGGGTCCAGTCGGAGTTACCACACATTAAACATTCTGAACTTGTCCTTTTGCTCATAGATTGTGCATAATTAATAATTAAACGGTTTCAGTTGTAATGGGTTGACCTCCCTGAACTGTTCATTATTCACAAGGCAAAGGCATCACTCAAACTTTTTTTCCTCTTGCCCTTCCCTCGCTCAGTGTGCACAGTTGGGCTGGTTTGGAGAAATCAGAGGCTGCTCTTGTCTTCTCCTGCGGCAGATCCCAGTTATGGAAATGTTGCTTGGATGCTCAGGGAAGCAGCCAGTCCTGGGAATAATGGTCCATGGATCCTCACAACCCTTTGTGTCTTTACTGCCATTTTAGCATCATCACCAGTATCGAGGTCTTTATGACAGTGGTCAAAAGCTGTGGCAGTTAATGAAAAGGAAACAACCATTTCCCAGTCAAAATTGAAAATATGTGTTCCTCACTCCTTTAAAATCTTGGTTTTCTACTTTCCTTCTATTGTGTGATTTCATTTTGTAGGTGGGGAAAATAAGGCAGATTACCAGGGTGCAGCAAATGTGACCATATTGCATCACACAGTGTAGCTTTTCTTTATTTCCTTATATTCCCATCTTCTTGAGTGTCAGACAACATCTGGGAAACCTCAAGATACAAAACAGGCAGTATCTGCACATCCTGGTACTTGAGCAGCCTGCTCTAGTGGAAGGTGTCCTCAAGATTCAACCTTGATTTCCTTGAGCCTCCCAAAAGGCTTTCTGTTTTTCAGGCAAATATCTGATAAATTTGTGTCCACAGTCTAAAATCCTCTGGATGATTCTTAAAGCATGTCCTGCTTCCATCCTGAGACCTGCTGTGTGTTCAGCTCTACCCTTCCACACAACATCTCTTCTTCAGCTCCTGAGAGCAAACCAGCCCAGGCATGGCCATGGCCAGCAGGTCTGGATGGGGTTGAAATACCTGAACTGAACGGAAAAATATGCCCCCAAAAATGAAACAAAAAAATAGGATTTAACATTTACTTCCATCTAGGTGAAATTTTGTTAGGCAGGAGCCCCCTGTCCCCTGGCTGTGCTGCAGGACAGGAGCCGCATAGTCCAGGGTTTTATGCTGATGTTGGAGCAACTTCTCCCCTTGCCTGGATGAGCCCAGAGGGTTTGGAATAACCAGAGTGGGATGCTGGTGGCTTTAGAGCAGCTCATCAGCTTCTCCTCCCCTCTCATAATGAGGTTTCTCTCGATTATGGGTTCGTCATCTCTTGTGAATGCAGAAATTATCACCTCCCAAATGAGTGTGAAGTGCTCGATGCCCATCCTGATCCCGCAGCGTGGACTGAGCCGAGCTGGCAGCCCCTTGGAGGGATGTTTGGGTTGCAACCAGCTCCTCACTTGCAGTTTAGTTAAAATAAACAGCAGGGGTAGATTGCTGGGCAGAGCCAGCTGCCCAGGGAATGGTCTCCCATGGATTCTGTGGCCGGAGCATTTCCTACCTGTCCCTTTTTGGGTCCATCCCAGTGGCTTTAGGGAGAAGCCCAGGAGGGCTCTGCTGGGCAGGAGGGAAGGATGGGGAGAGGCCAATCCTGCTGGGCTCTGTCTGAGCAAGGTTGGCATTTTCCTCTGCGTTTTCTCTATTAATACAGATAATTTTCATGGGCAGTGCTTTGAAGTGGAGAAAGTTTAATTGTGCTGCTGGTTTCCTTGTGTTCCCTCCACTCCCCAGCAGAAACCTTGCCTAGATTGCTGTCATTCCTAAGTTTGGAAACAATAACCTCTCGCTCACCCGGCCCGAGTTCAAAGAGAATTTGGCCACGTTCTATCAAACACTCCTTGTATTTAATAGAAGTCTTTGAAAATTGTCAAGCAATTTTGGCTTCTCCTTTTACTCTTCAGTTACTTTTGATTTAATTGTATTTTCCAGCAGTTTCCAATTGTTTGAATTGGAAACAAAGCCTTAATAAGAGTTCTAGTTAATTTTCTGTCTTGTAATTACCGATCTCATTTTTCTGATAATTGGCCACAGCAATTATATGTATATTTACTAATCACATAGGAGGCTCTGCAGTCGTGTCTATCTGCCACCATTGATAATGGCACACACATTGCAGAGGTGCTTTTATCATCTTCTTTTTTCCACTACATCAAAGCTATTTCCCCGTTCTCCATAATGAATACATGCATGCATTTGACACAGTTGTGTGCTAGAGAAATTGTTTGGCTCCCACCAAATGCTGCACGCTCCGAGTTTCTTGCCTGCAGCGCTGGAAGGTTGTATGTAATGATATATTGCTCATCCAAATGGCCAAAGCACTCCAAAGCACAGTGAGATTAAAATAAGTCATTCCTTTGTTAATTTAAATAGGTGCATGTATCATACTTTGCAGGGTACTTTGTGGAGGGATGTCAGGGAGGAAAAAAGACGCCGAAAGGTATTTTTAATAGCAAATGAGAATAGATGAGAATGGAGTCATTTGCAGCTGCGTGTTTTATGTGGCTCTCTTGTTCCAACTGTAGGTCTAATGAGATGACACTGTTAAAGTACTCTGCAGTGTAATTTCATTACATCCTGAGCTGTTACACTATAAACACAGTGGAGCTCTCCGTCATTCTTGGAAAAACTCCTAAATTCGCAAAGCCCTTCTTTGCAAATGGTGATGTTGTTTGTTCCCTGTTCCTAATCTTTTTTTTTTTTTCACTCGTGTTCTTCTCCTTTTTTTTTCTTTCGTAAATACTGGCTGGTTGTTTTGTTGTTTTCTACTACTAGCCTGGTAAATCCTGCTCCTTTTTTTGTTGGGGGTTTTTTTTGGCTTTTTTTTTTTTTTTTTTTGGTTTTTAAAAATTCTTTTTGCCTTTTAAATCCTGAACAGACAGCATATGAGGACAGCCTGGAAAATGAATAAGTGTAAATAAACATGAGTGTAAATAAATAGCGAATGCAGTGAAAGAAACAAAGGTCAACACAAGAATAATTTCACAGCTCTTTGTTAATTACAAGACCATTTGTGTGTTACTTAAATAATCATTAATTTCTCATTTACACTTTCCCTACCTTCCTTTTTACCCTGTGGCTATCATTGTCCTTTTTTCACCTCCCCTCAGTGTCTTTCCACATGTTTTTACCCATTGTGTAATACTCATTAGTTGAAATTCAGTGTTTTATAACACATTCTCTGAAGAATTTGTACCTTTCTCCCTCAAATTCTGCGTGTGAAAAGGGGGCTTTGTCGCTTCCCTGGGGTTATTATTCCTTGGGGTTTGGGGGGGGTTTTTTGGTGTGTGTGTGTGTTTGTTTTGTTTTGCTGTTATTTTGCTCTCCTCCTCAAAAAAAATGATCTTCCCTGCTCCTGACTCCGCTCCTTGTCTCGCTGCAATCCCAGGAATCGCCGGTGCTTCCAGCCGGGGAGTTCTCGGAGCCATTTGTGCACTTCATCACTCAATGGTGAGCTGGGTTTGCAAACGTGCCATGCCCTGGATGTAAATGATCCATGCCATTAACTCCAAGCTCCCCGAGACCTTATGGCTTTGCCTGCATCCTTTCCCAGAGAGCAGGGACTCGGGGGCCTTGGGCAGATGGGGCAGCAAAGCTGAGCAAACTGTTTAAATTATGTAAACGTTATTTACACAAAGGGTCGTAAAAGTACTTACAAGGGTTGGGGGTTTTGGGGTTGGTTTTTTTTCCTCTGTTTTAATAAACCTCGGTGCTGAGACTTTAAGAATTCATCTCAGGGGGGAGTCTGCAAAAGTCATGTGTATAATATCATTATTTAGGGGGGGGTAAATATTTCTTAAAAAATTGCCTCGATGTTTAGGAAGGCAAGAGGCCTTGATGAATTCATTGGCTTCTCAGTAAGTAATTTTTACTGAGAGTCGTGGTTTAAAACACACCACTGGGTATATTTGCTGTCCTTAAAACGGAATAGTTCATTGGAAACCTTTTAAATTAAAGGAGAATTGGGGAGAGGAGGAGGTTGTAGAATAAAGAATACGGTTCTTGAGTGAGTAGAAGATACAAATCTGGAGGGTGAGAGATCCTAAAGAAGCAAAGCAAAGGGAAAAATCTCTTTTTAACTGTCACACACCTCCCCAAAAACCAAATCATTTAAAAAGGGGAGGCATTTATGCACAGCAGAAGAAATAAGCTTGAATTCTGTAAAAATAAGTAGTGTTGGAGGGAGAAACATCCCCTCTTGCAGGGCTGGGTGCTCAGCTGAGTTAAATCAGATGGAGCCACCTGAGTGGGAGCTGTGGCTGGGTGGGAGCAGGAATCCAGGGATGTGCCCTTCTCCAGGGATGTGCCTTCCCCCAAGCCCTCAGCCCCACACGGAGCTATAGGTTGGGCTTTGCACATTTTGGGGTTTTCTGCCTCATACCAGGGCCACTGCAGCAAAAGTGACCCCATAAAACTGAATTTTGAACAGATCATACAGGAGAAAGTATCTCTGAGGCCTGCCACAGTCTGTAACAAATACGGACACAAAAAGCAGCCTGATGATCGGTTAATTAAAGTAACTAAATAATTAAAGTTTGTGTAACAGAGGCCTCAGTTTTCAGTGGGTTCAGCTTACAAAGACCAAGGGTATTTGGAGGATTCTGCAGCACAACCCTGGGTGTGGAGCTCCAGGCTTTTATCCTCCCCAAAATATCGATGACAGACTGGTTTAAAAAAAGGAACGGAGGCAGAGGGGGGGATAACCTGTGTTAAAATCTCCACAGATGTCAACCTGCAGCAGAAGTGATGGTGGCTAACAGCCTTGTGTTCCCTGGGGATGCAGCTACTTTGGACTGTCAGATTAGAACTGCTGCCTCAGACAGTTTGTGGGACTTGATTATTTGAGGGGCTTGGAGTTATTTGTAGGGGAAGGTAAATTGTGTCCTTAATATCTCCAATTTCCAGCACAGCTCATTTGGTGTTTTATATCCAGTGTTACATCAGCTTTCCGGTGGGGGGAATTACTGCTTAAAAAAAAAAAAAAGCAAATGAGGAGCAACTATATCTTATTTAAGCAATCAATTTGGAATAACCATGAGAGATGTCAAGTGAACAGCATCCCAGACTTTATGCCAGTCACTCCATAAAGCCTGGCTGTTTGGATGTAATCCAATTAGTCAGTAGGCAGCTCCTGATGGTCACCTCTGTGCCACGTTATTGTGTTCCCTCATGCAGCTAAGCACGGCCTCCACGAGCTAATTGCACCTGTTGCATGGAAAACTAGGACTGTTTGGATGAGAAACATGATCTTATAAACAGGTTAATGCTGTGTAATGAACTATCACCCTGCAGGGTAATGGAAATAAATGGGGGGAGATGAAGGTAGGAACCCCAGGGTATTGCGTGTGCTCCCGAAGCTGTTCAGCAGTGGAGTTGGATTTCCCACCTGTTTGGGTAATTCCTTGTGTTGAGCTGTGTCATAATCCCCAGAAAAATGGGAATCAGCTCTCTCTGCCTCCTGAGCTGGCTGGTTTTTAGGGACCTCTGTATTTACACACTGTCCATGGTTACGAACAGTGTGGAGCCCTACATCCCATAAGGGAAGGCTGGGAGGGAGGAAAAACCCATTAATGTTTTGGTTACTGTTAGGAACCCTGTTTCCCATCAGCACCTGATAAAGTTAAGAAATACACTGAATTTCTTCGCTCTGTGATAAAAGAGATAAAATCCAATTCAATATTTAAACATTGAAAATAAATGTGCAGTTATTTTGATACGAACATTTTGTTTTATGACACAGCATGAAGAAGCAGCCAAAGGAAAGGCCAGCACCTGAAGATTTAATGGTAAGTGAAACCTCAGTTTGGATTTGTCAGTGAATATTTTTTGGTCATTTACATAGAAATGTATCTATTTTTTCCTGCATTTTTCAGTGTGCTCAGTATATTTCTGCCTAAACTCTTTCTGCTTGTGCAGCAATTCCATATTTGCACAGGCACCCAAACCAGAGGTGCAATTGTGATTCCACTGAAGCTGGTGGGTATTTTGCTGTTACCTCCACTTGTGATTTGGGGAGTTAATACAGAATTTTCACAGCCAGTATCGAGTTTCAATCAAAACCGTTTTGATGCTTGGTACACATTTTCTTCCAGTGTGTATGTCCAGGGATTACAGCTTAATGTAGGTCACTCCTTGTCAGCATTTGCCAGCCTCAACCTTCCCAAATGTGAAGACTGAAAACAGAGGATGTGGTTAAAATATGTATTTTAATGAAATGCAGGAGCCACTGTCTTCACTGATGTTGGTGTAAAATTAAATCAGATTGGCTGCAGAAGAATGAGAGAATATTTGGCCATGGTGTGTCCATGGAAGGGTTCTCAGGGCTGGTATCTGAGCTGGGAGCCCCCTTCTTTTGCTGGCAATTGTTGTGTTTTCAATTATTACCTATTGCTATTTGCAGCAATTTATATGGAGTCATAATGCCCTCTGACTCATCTGTCTCTGATTTTTAAATGTTTCCTTACTGTCCTTTAAGCGCTGTTGGCTGTAACTCGAAAGCTTATCTAAAATCATCATCATTTATTTACTGTGGAATATATAGAGATAATTGGAATATAGGAATAATTGTAATGGATTTTAACAAGATCAAGACACTGGTGCATCCTCTCATTTCTTGCTTCCACGCTGGGAGCTGCAAGGAGAATAAACAAGTGTTTGTACTGCAGCAGTTCTCTAGTTAAAGGCTAATCTCTGATGGTGCCCAGGGGCAGGTATCTCACAACCCAGACTAGTCTCAGCTGAGGTCCTGGTTAGGGAAGTATTTAACTGTGAATCTCATTTTAAGGATATTAACTTCACTAGACCTGCATTTGAAGTTGGGCACCTGCTTAAACACCTTGCTGAAATGAGGCCTTAAAGTTTAGGAGAGCCCCTCCACTTTGGGGTGTCTCATACCAAAGGCTTGCACTGCCTGATTTTTGTCTTTTTTATTAACTTTTGATGGCTGGAAAATTCTTGCAGTTAGTCACATCTGAGAAAACTTGGAACAGGTTCTAGAGATGTAGACACATTTACCTTGTGCACTATTCCGCCATGGCTGGATGGCTCAGCTATTAAAACAATGGAATAGGGTTTCATAAAACCTCTATCTGTTTGTAAATGCACATTCTGGTGATGCAATAGGCCTGCCACTTATAAATAAAACATCTGCAGATCACACAGCCCCCCATAAGTGTGTGTGGATGTTTGTAAGCAATAACACCACTCCAGGGTGCAGAGCCATAAAAATGAGGCCAAAGGGTGAGTGCCTGCAGTACCAGGGAAGTGCACAGATTTATCTTTACAACTACATGCCCTGGAGTGTGCTAGTCCCCTTTAAAGGAAGTGTTTTGTAAAATTATTTGGAAATTCCAACACCCCTGGAAAAAATAAATAAATAAAAAACAAGCATTTCTACTTTTTAAACAATTTAATGCATTTTTCCCCCCTCCCTTCTATTCAGTTAGAAATGAACTTGCAACAACAACAAGTAGTAAAACAGGAGCTGCTCTCCAGTCAAACCCTTTATATTTTTGCTCTTCCCCAGTCTTGTATTATTTATAAAATTAATATGAAAATATACATTAGAATTATGTGCTATATGTGATATACACAGCATATCTGTGCCTAAATATGTGTGTAGAAATTAACATAATTGCTGGAAAATGGGGCCAAAAAAAACCCAAACTTTAAATATCACAGGATCACAGGATTATTGAAGTTGGGAAAGCCCTCCAAGGTCATTGAGTCCATTTTATCCCCACCTTGTCACAACCAGAGCAGAACACTGAGTGCCACATTCCTTGAACACAAATATCGTGTGAGTTCTACAATTTCTCACCACTGTATCCTTCTAATTCCATGTCGTCCGTTCCTGAAATTGCCGTGTGGTTCTGGTGGACGTAAGGAGTGGATAGAGGCACGTAAATACTGGTGGATCTAAGGAATGCCCAGAGTGATGCAGTGAAACCCTGAATCTTCAAGGTCACCTTATCACTGATTTGAACTAGAGCAGGATTTCACCTTGTTCATTGAGTTTTGGGGTTTTTGTTTTATTTAAAAGCACCATGCCAGCAATGATGGGAGGTGTCACACACAACCATCCTCACCCTCAGACAAACCAGAGCATCATCTCCTCCCCTCTCGACACCTACCATACTGGAAGTCACTATTTTGTAACCAATCCAGGATAATTAAAGACAGAAAGCAAAACGAAGGGAGCAGAAGATCAATCTTCCTCCTCTGCTGATAACCAGTGGGTTGTTAAATGCACGTGAGGAGCTGACTAACAACACCTGAAGTGCTGGATTGGCACCTCTGCTGGAGTCCCGGGGCTGCAGCAGAGATGGATTCTCCCTGTCTATCCTGCAAGAAGCTCCTGTTTTATAAAACCCAAAATGCCCATTTTGTCAGGAAATAGGGCCGAAGCCAAGGCTGGATGAAATTCCTGTTTAAAGTCAGGCTTTTCTTTACCACAGATATCCATGTGCAGGTGAACACTGAATTTCTGTCACAGTTGGCGTGGACCAGGTTTCCATATTTATTTATTATTTATTTACTCACTGCCCTTTCTTCCATGTAGCCATCCCCAGACAAGATATCCCATTGGCTTTTCTGGACGTACATAATCAAATTAAGTGACTTGTTCCACAGGAGTGAAATAAGGAATTTCACCAAGTAATGAGAAAATTGTCCATCCAGGGAAAGGAGCAACCTTAGAATTTACCAGTGGTCATTCTAAACTTGCTCTAAAATGCTCTCTTAAGAGAAATGATCTAAAATGATCTCTTAAGAGAAAGGCAGAGAGTCAATTAAATTGAATATATTCCAGTATTATCACAGGGAAGACTGCACAGCATATTCCTCTCTGCCTCTCCTCTCCCTTTCTAGCATGAAAATCTCAACAATTCTTCTGTATAAAGAGATTTTTTCCCCTTTGCACTTGTGTTTTTTGCCAGAAACACGGAGTTTTCTGGCATCCCAGGCCTGGCTCCCAGGGCAGTGCATGTTTAGGAGTTGTGGTGTGGCAGTCCAGGGAAGGTTTAGACTCCTGCCCAGAGTGCCCAGAGTCCAGGGAAGCACCGTGAGGCTGGGCTGGCTCCCGGGCTGTGGATGTGACTGTATTTACGGTACTTTCCCGAAGCTTTCCATTCTAAGCTCTATTTAATGGAATCTATGCATAGTAAGTAATCAGGTCAGAGAGAAGCAACATCCCCTGTTTGAGATCAATCGCTGGCTAATACTTTATCTAGGCCACTTTATTATCTCATGCTGATTCCATTCCCATTCTCCTCCTCCTTTGTAGCGTGCACTTCAGCTGTGGTAAAAGTACGGCTCGCATACATATTAAAAACATATACCCATTCTATCTGTATGTAAATGTGGGAGACACAGCTGGATATTGCAGGAGTTTGATTTACTAATAGTTATTATCTGTTCTAGCTGTTCAGAGGCAAAGAGAGTTGCAGAAAACAAGCTAGCGCAGAAATTGCCTTTATGATATCACTACCCTGCTTTGGTAATTGTTTAAAATCTCTTCTTTAGCTGCAAGCTTGGCCTTTTCTTCAGCAGATTGTTGGTGCTTTTTGGAATTGCTGGAGTCTCTGGGCGAGGTTTTTTTTGTTAGTGCAGCATTGAACTCTTCCGTGCTACATCTGGCTGTTGAAACGAAAGGCGTTTACGTGAAGCAATTGTATTGGAAACACCGCAAGTCGGGAATGGAGCAGTTATTCCCTTATGCTTTCCTGTGGAGGCATCAAAACACAGTCTTTAGGATGCTGCTGGATTTCTCAAGGAAAGATCAGGCAGAGGGTCCAGTCACCTCCTGCACTCGATCACTTTTGCACAGATGTAATGATTTTTGTTCAAGTTGTCCAATTTCAAACACAACCACGAGCTTTCTCCTTTTAAAAATTCAAATTCCTGATGCTTCTGATGTTGGTGTTGTATTAATTTAGAAGGTTGTGTGATAAATTGTACATCATTTGTGTCAAAGCCACTGACGTGCTGGAAAACATGTTCTCCTTTGGTATTTTATTTATTTTAATGCCTAATGCAGTTTTGAAATTTCCCATTCCTATGCATCCAGCAATCCCTCTCTCCATTCCAGGAATGGCTCTAGACCGGGCACCCTGATTTTATTGGCTATGATGGGGGTTTTTCCCAGATAAATAGTAGTTTGTGTATTTAAATGTTTTAAGACATGAATCAAGATGTTAGAGACTCTCAAAAATGGGTGTTGGCTGGCTCTTCCCACATCTCCAACAACTACAGGAAATTAAAAATGTGAAGCTTTTAAGTAGCTGCATTTTAAGTAGCTGTATTTTATGAAGCTTTGTTTTAGAGGGTCTGGACAGCAGCGAAACATATTTGCAGTTCGTTGTGTTAAACCCCTGCTTTCAGCTCTCAGGAAACACTTTTATGGTTTAAACAAACAAATGGAGGATCAGCATAATCCTGCCTGGATTTTCATCTAAACCTCCCGAATAAAGCCAATAAAACACTGGTGCTTAGGTTTGTCAGTAAAAGGGCTTTCCCCCAGCAGCGTTGGAGCAGTGACATCACTGAGTAGCCAGGCTGGGTTTTGGATGGTGCTGATTTTGGGAGAGACCAGAGGGCTCTCTGCACTTTGTTTTTCACAATCACACCCCAGAGATCTTGTGGGATGAGCTTTAGAGGTCCATGGTTGTTGTCTGCACCTATGCAGATGTTTGGGCATCGTTGCTGATCACAGGGAGCCAAGAATTTTCCCTCTTTGGCCACTTTTTTTATCCTGAGCCAGTGCAGGATCTCCCATCAGGGATGATTTGTCCAGCATAAAATTGTCTGTGCTTGGGCCTGTGATGAATGGCTTTGTTTGCAAATGTTCATACTCTCCTCTGTCACAGCGATCCCAGTCACTCACTCCATGACAAGGGGAAGTTCTGACAGACACCAAACACATGCAGATGGGAAGGAAGGGGGCTCTCTCCAGGTTTCCCAAGGAAAAAAGTACAGAGCCAAGTATTCTAGCTGTTGTAAATACAGAATTGTTTAGGTTGGAAAAGGCTTTTTAGGATCATCCGGTTCAACCGTGAAATATATGTGATAAATAATAAACTGGATCTTCAATCTCTCAGTTCAGACATACAGCGGACAAGGAGTTCTGGATCAAATCCTGGACACACTGAAGGCAGTATCAAAATTTATATTGAGGCAAGGATTTCACACCAGGGCTCAGGATGCTCCTGTCACTGTGTGTTCATTATCTTCCGAGCTCAAGGTAGCTTAAGAGGAAAAATATGTGTTTCTTCAGGTGGCAGCATTGCTCACTGAGCTGAAATTGGGAAAGGTGGGTCAGGGATATTTCCCCCTCTGTCTTCCAAAAAAAAAAAAAAGAAAGGGGGGGAGGAGGGAAGCCATCTCTGTCCTTGGGGGTGTGAGCTGTTCTTCTTTGTCGCTTGAGAAATCAGCTCTCGAAATGGAGAAATACATTCTATCAGTGCCACTAACTCCGGCAATTACCCAAGAGGAAGATGGTGACAGGGTTAAGGGGTGAGCTCTGGGGTTTGAAGGCGTTACCTTCATTCCCTGCCTTCTGCACCCATTGCCATGGGATCACCCAATTCCTACAGCAAACAGGAACATCTGACTTCCCCTTTCTAACATGCCCTAGGGCTGCAAATATAGCAGCACTTCCCAGTGAAATGTGAAAAGGAGTAACTTGACTTGGCTCAAAGAGGTGTTGAAAACCTAAGGAAATTGGACAAAAACAAATTGGCAACAGCTTAGAGGGATACAGTTCATATTTTTTGGTTACTTGAGTCTCCTGGGCTTTGCAGTTTAATTTGAGCAAATGTTTCATTTGGCACTGCTGGTTGTTCAGTAGTTCTCCAGGCACAGGGACAAATATTTACATCTCACTCATTTTGGTAGCAGAATTGCAAATCTTTCAATTACCGTATATTGAGAAGTTGTGCATGTGCCTTGTTGATATTTTATGTCAGCTGTCTTCCCTACGTATTTATTTTTTAAAAATATATAAAAATAAATCTGTTTGGAGTTCCAAAATAAGACCCATATCTTTAAATCCCAGAATATTGTCCTTTCTATTCATTCCAAATCCATCAAGGAATTTGCTGTAACAGGCAACTGTTGAAATCCACGTACGATTTTTATTTGTGTAATGAAATTGGTATTTTAAATGTATTCAGACACTCTGCATAGATTAAAATGGCTGGTGCTTGTGCAGTACCAGCTACTTGTGGGTCTCTAGTCCAATTAGCACCTCAGGACACTCCTGCAGTATTAAATAAGAGTAATAATTGCCTATGAATAAGCAGAGTATAAAGCCGGAGATAGAGATATGGCTTCTTAGTGACCTGTGTGCATTATGCCTCAAATCCCTTAATCAGATTTGTGCCGCTTGATTCTTCCATCCGCAGAAATTCAGCTGGAGGATCAGGGCCTAAAGTAGTAAAAAATCAATTAATACGACTTTCTAATTTGTGCAGTTGACACAAAAAAAAAAAAAAAACCCCGCATATAAATAGGGGACATTTTTCTCCTGAAGAGGGGCCGTGCTGAAAGATTTTTTAATTGGATTTTCACTGTGATTGACAGCGCTTGATTATGACAGTAACTTTATTTGGCTGGACTGTTTGAGTCCCCTTGTTCAGGGTGGGTTTTTTTCTTTTTTCCCCATCAAAGGCCTTTTTTCTCCGTGGCATTCCCGGCGGAGCGGCGGAGCCTGTGAAAGAGCCTTTTAGCACCTTTGTTGCCGCCATCCCTGGTGACGATTGGGCCCAGCTGGTCGCGGGTCGCAAAATGCGCCTCTCACAAAGAGAAATCTCCCTCGCCTCCATAATTTTAAGAGCCCCAGAAACCTGTTGAGGATTAGAAGTAGCTTTAGATGTGAAATGAGTGTTAAGTATTAGTAATCGGGAGATTAGGGCCCCGGGGACAACGGGAGATAAACAACCGCAATTAAGGCAAATCTGCCAGAGTAAACAAAATTGAGCAGAAACAGATGCCCTCGCCATTTTGGGGGATTGATTGGAGGGCACCGAGGAATCGATTTTTGTCTTGTTTACACTTCCAAACCCCGGTGATAAACTAGGAGGCTAAATATTTCATAGCGCCTGATTTTAGTTAATTTTTCTCGGCTCCTCACAGTGACCAGGCCCGGCCTCACTCAGCCTTCACAGGGAGCAGCTAATTGCCTATGAAGGGCCCCTGTGTTTAAATGGGCTTGACAGGAATTTAAATTTTGTTTCAATCAACCTCTGTGCTCACAGCCTGCTCCAGTTTCTAATTTTTAAATTAAACATGGGGTTTTTTATTTATTTTTTTTTTAAGCCATGGCCTCCCCTCCAGAGCCGGCTGCTCGCGCTCCCACCCGGGGCAGCGCTCAGAACACGCAGCTTTAATCAGGCTGGAACACCAAAACACAGCCGTGGAAAAGTTCATTGTCCCATAAATGTGCATCTGCTTGCTCGGATTTGATGGGAGAGGTTGGGGGAAACACTCAGCTGGTGTAAATCGGGATGAGCATGTGCCTGCTGGGCTGGGGAGAGCCAGGTTTCCACCAGGGAAAGGCTCCCTGTTGGATTAAAATACAACTCTGAGAGTGGAAATGGTGTTCATGGCCTCGGCTGTTGTTCAGTGACCTTGGGAGAGATTCAAAGGAATTTCTATTTTTTTTCCCAAGCCAACTAGTGGTGATATATTCTGCCTTCTCCGTGTTTTCAGCAGGGCTCTGTGCATTTATTCCAACATCATTTCATACCTGAGCTTTCTCTGCTCCTCAGATGAGGGGATTTGGCAGCGCATTCACCTCGATCATTTAATACTTTATTTAGTCCCTTTACAAAGCCTGGCGAACACAGGGATGTTGTTTTGCACTCCGTGCAGGCAGTATGTAGCCGTGGAATGCAGGATGATCATAGTGGTACTTTTAAAAACAACTTGTTCATTTGCAGAAACTTCATCACAAAAATGCTAACGAAGTACGAGCTGTTTCGTTCTCCCGTTTTGCTTCCAGCCACATCATTTTCAGGGGTTTTTTTGCTTTTGTTAATTGTTGTTATTTGTGTGTGTGTATGCATACAGCATTTTCTTCTCCAAGGTTTGGGTGAAAAACATTTAGGAGATTGTTTCAGTTTACTTCAGCTTAGTAATTTGCTTAGCAATTTTTTTTTTTCTCAGTAGAAAAACTTGGGGAAAACAGTTGTTTTCTTCACCCTTCTCTCCCAGTCTAGGCGAACACTTAGTCCTCATTTGAAGGAAGTGCTGTAGGGAACATTTAGTCCTCATTTGAGGGAAATACTGTATCAGCTTTTAATTCCTGACGAGCTCCATTCGGTGTCACCGAGACCATTCCTGTGCTGGAGCTGAGGACACTTCTGCAGGTGCAGCTCCATCAGCATCAGAGTTCAGGTCAGGTGTGCCTTTCTGGTGTGAATCTCTGCTCTTTGCAAGCCCCTACTCTTTCATTCTCATCACAGACAGGTCTTGAAGCTCATGAATTGCATTGATTTCAAATGAAACCATTCCAGAAGATGTGCTCCAGGCACACACCTAATGAGCTCCAGCTACTAATGGGCACTGAGGCTGCAAACCAGACCAGAGCTGGGCAAAAGTCAAACCTCTTCCATCCCTAAAATGTTGCACCAACCGTTTCACTCGGCAGATCTGCTTCTGTTGTCGACAGCTTGCTAATGGTGACAGACTCTATCAGCCTTGGGCCACTCTCCCCATTCCTCTTCTACAGCTCTTCTTAACCTCAGCAGCACTTGCAGAAGTAAACTCCAATTAGATTTCGGTTGCTTTAGTTTGTTTTAAGAGTCATAACACAGAAACTGAAATACCTTAGCTGGGAGCTGGCTCGTTTTTAGCTGAGCAGCATGAGGAATGCCAAGGACAGTTATCGGTTTAACAACAAATATCAAAAGCAAAACTGCTGTGGAAAGAATGATCTGCAGATGGGCAAATAGATTCCTCTGTGCCACAGCCAAACCCTAAACTCTGTAGTAAATTTAAGACCAGTCTATAGCACAGGAGAGGAACAAACAGCAGACCCAGGGTCCTGCAGTAGGAGGGGTTGAGTAGTTTGAAGTCAGCTCCACCCTATGGAGTGGAGCTGCTCCAATTCCCACTGTTCTGACCTGAAAATTCCCTCTTGACCCTTTGTCTGGGGATGAGTTGCCAGCTTGGACACATCAGTCAAATGCACGAGGGATCTCAGAGGTCTGCTTTGGGGTCACCAGCTGTCCAAAGCTTGGAAAAACAATACTTTAATCATAACGAGGGATCTGGATGGCTGTTTAAAAATGGAAGTTCAGGTGAGGTGTGTAGACAGTGGCTCTTCAGGTTAAGGTGTTGAGGTCTAAGTTAAGCCGTTCTTCCCCTTGGTCCATCCGCCAGGCCTGGGGACTGTTGTTATTTGAACAAATTGTGTAAATTGCAGAAGAGTTTTGGTGCCTCAATGAAACTAAACCAGCTGAAAATTGCTTGCAGTCAACTTTGTCATATAAAAATGAAAAATGCATTGGTGAAAGTCAGTCTAAAATAGATAAATAATAGGGGGAAAAGACTTACAGAAAGAATACTTCTCAAATAAAAAAAAAAGGTAAGGAAGAAATGTAACTGCAAGGCTTCACTGCTTAGTTGTGTTATCCATTTATCTTTGTTTTGTATCATCTTTTCACTGTCTTGCATATCATCAGAGGGATAAAATCATTAGTGTGCTAATCTGGGTAGCCATAGTTCTAAGGCTGACCTAGGCTAATCTGCCTTTGCAATTTCAAGAACTATGTTTGACTCCTCTGAAAGTAACCTTAAATTGTAGTCTTGTAAGAATTCCAGAGCTGTATCCTTCACTCCTTCTCCTAATGAGGTTATGACCAAATGCTCATTATAATTGCTTTAGACTCCTTTTAATTTTCAAGCTTATTAATCATAAGAAGAGTTATTTAAAATTGCATAAATTAATCTTAGATTAAAAGCCCATCAAAGCCTCGAAACAATTAAGAATAAGTAGGATTTCCCTGGGGCAGCAAGTTTTATTTTAATAGTGTAGTCAGGTGGATATCAGAACATTGAAGTATGGTAGTGATTAATGTATGCAAAATTTAAATGAGAGTTTTTAAATGGCAAATCTAAATCACATATTGACCTAACTGTAGGCTTTAACTGCATTGTCTGTCATATATTTAAACTGTTTAGTAATCAACATTTTAATTACAGTGTATGTTAGGGAGGCCACGCAACAAACAAAACTCCCCACTTCCCGACATTCCACGTGGAGCTGCTGAGCAGGCTGGGCTCTGCTCTCAGCTGTGAGAGTGAGGAGGGGGCAGAAACTTCCCGGAGAATAATCAGACTTGGTTTTCCTAATGGTTATGTTGTTGTTCCTGCGTCATCTCCCCCCAGAAAACGCCACTGGTCGATGCTGAGAGTGTCCAAGGTTGGACAGGGCTTGGAGCAGCCTGGGGTAGTGGGAGGTGTCCCTGCCCAGGGCAGGGGTGGGACTGGATGGGCTTTGAGGTCCTTCCAACCCAGGCTATTCCGTGATTCTGTGATTCCATGACTCCACCCCCTGCTGCGGGGCTTTGTCTCCAGCACCCAGCCGAGCACAGGCTCTGGGGATGCTGGAGGCGTCTCCAGCGCAGCGAGCGCAGTCCTTGCCCTCAATAGTCGCTGTTCCGAGGACAGGAACAGGGAGAGAGAACTGGGACAGCAAACGCTCGGTCCCAGATCAAGCACAGCCTTGCAAGTCCCGAGGAGCAGCTGGAATTTTAGGGTTAAGCTTGATCTGCGATCTGCAATCCCATTGCTGCAGGTGCCGTATGGAAGAGACAGGGAAGCTGCAGCTGACCTTGCTGCAGCTTTGGGACACCGGGGACACTTTGCAGACACACATACTGAGCTTCCCAGTCCCTGCTGTTCCAAGCACTTCAGGTGTTCACACTTTTCTTAAAAGGTTTAAAAAAACCCAACCAAAATTTCAAAAGGAAAACGAGAGATGGAGCAGCTGGATCACACTCAAACAGTGTCTTGCAGGGTCCTTTCACCCATGGGTACCTTCTGTGTCTCCGTGGATTAACCTGTGTTCAGCCTTCGGAGTTTTTACCCCGCTGAAGCCTTGGAAGCTGCGTGGAGCATCCCCTGAGGATGCCCTGCCACCTTCTGTGCCTGTGAATTAACAATGTTTTGGGAGTCGGCAGTGAGAGTATTGGCCTGAGGATTCCTCACTGCTATTCCTGGCTGTGGGAGCCGCAGTTGGATACTGGGGATAGCTGGCACAGATAATTAGAACAGCATTTAGTGTGGCTTGTCCTTGGAGGCAGCAGCTCGAGATGGAAAATCCTCCAGCACTGGAGGCAGGGGTGGAGTGATGAAATCCTAACACGTGCTGAGGTCACTGCAGGGGGACCCGGGGTCAGTTCGGGGTGGTTTTGGGTTACTCAGCACTTGGTGTTTCCAGGAGTCCTGGGAAGCTGGTGCAGCTCCAGAGCTGAGCTTTGTGTTTGTCCTGTTGGAGGTCCGACTTGTCTCCCAGTAAACATGAGAATGGGCAAGAATTTCCCCTCAAGTCCGTGCCCTCAGTTGATTACAAGAGCTGTAAATAGCACAGACACTTCAGCAGCAACGGGAGAACCAACTGGGATGTGCTGTTGGACAGCCAAGTTGGAATTTTTTGGGGTGGGAGGGATGAGCTGCCAGCCAGGCTTTCCTGATTTAACATTTGCACTGTGGCTTTCCTTTGAACAGAGCCACCTGGAGTGGGGGAAGGCATGGAACATCGCACCTGCTCTGGGAGTATAAGGAATTTGTTGGTTTGGTCACGGTTCACATGGAGTTAGAGCTGGCAGGGCTGGAATTCTGCTGAGGGGCTGGAACTGCTCAGGTGAAATGGGTGCAGAGGCAAAACAGATCCCAGGAGAGCTGGGATCTGTTCAGTGGAGAGCTGGGTCAGAGGATGCTCTTCCCATTCCCAGCTCCTAGTGCCAGGGAAGCCTTACAACTATCACCAGGAATTAGGGAGTGGCAGGGAAGGGGAGCAGCTTCCAGTTTTCACTTTATTCTTAACAGGTGCTGTGTTTTCGCAGGAAAAGCTCAGTGTTGCTGCATCTGATGCACTCAGAGCATGCCAACACCACTAATAAACTGCTGCATCGCCCTCCTCATCCCCCCTTGACAAAACTGCAGGTTAAGCAGCCAGTGAGCTTCCCTTAGAGCAGCCTGTAGCCAGCAGTGATATTTATTTTCTCTATTTGTTTTAAGCCTGTGAAGACTGTGGTTTCCTGCACACTGTCCTGATGGAGCCCTGACCAGCGAGCGTGCAATGCCCCCAGCCCTAATGTGCCATTAATGATAGGTTAATGTAGAGTATAATGTTTTTTGGACTATGGGTTCATTACACTTCTGAGTGCAAGGTCCTTCTGCAGAGCGCCCAAGGTCCCATTGCATTATATCATGCAATAAAAATACCCTTTTCATATCACACACTAATAAACTGTATTTGAAATGCTGTCTAAGGGCACTGCCATTGTCTTGATAGGCTGTGTCTGCAACAGTTGGGATCTTTTTATTGTGGGTTTTTTTGTTGTGCTGAGTTCAAAATTTTAAAATGGAATGCAGAATTTGTCTTGGTAATAAATGGAGCACAGGCCTCCAGCTGCTCAGGCTGGGAGGGTTCCTGGAAAAATAGTTGTGAAAAGGGTGGCACCATTGCAACCAAAGCAATGCCACTCATTTCCCAACCTTCCTTGCATAAGCATGAGGAATTTTCTCGTCATTCCTAATTTGCTGCCCTTCCCATTCAATCTCTCACTGTCCCAGGGGAAAAAATATAAGGAGGTGATGAGGGTTAGATCTGAGGTACTCCAGCAATATCCCTGACCCATTTGGGATTCAGGTTCCTGCCCTGTCCTCATCCCTCTCGTGTTCTGTGTCCCAGGAAACACCACCCTGTCAATTTTTGGAGATTTCCAAGGAAATCGGTGGCTGGCTGCCATTTCACATTGGGAGTGTGCTTTGCCACCATTCTAGGCTGGTAACTGCCTGTTTCCTGGACCTTTAAACCAGTCTCCCATTATCACTCACTTCTTTTGTGCCTGGACAGTGCTCTGAAATCCCAGGCTTTGCTTGAGGGGTGTTATTTATGGTCTGCCTGTCCTTTGGCATCGGCCTAAACCTCCTTGGTGCTCTTCAAACACAAACATTTTATGGTCAGAGGATCCTGTTTATGGGAGCTTTGCTCTTCCCTGGATTTGTGTGAGGCAGTGTAAGCTGGTACCTGTGCTTCAGACTGAGGGGCTGAAGGGATTCAGGGAGCCCAAAGTTGGGGCTGTGGGTGATGATGCTGTGTCCCAGGGGGAATTTCATCTCTCCTGGACAGTTCATCCACCTGGAGCAGAGCTGCACGTGGGCACTCGGAGCTGGAAAAGGCCCATGGATGTGCAGCCCTTCCCAGGGTGCCACGCAAAGTCTGTGGCAATAAGCTCAGGCTGGGTTATTATCAGAAACAAAGATTTTTTCGGCCAGAGGAGAAGGCCATGAAAGCAAATTGCTGAATTTTGGGGGTAGGTAAAATCATGGAACTTTTACCCTTGAATTATGGCGATTTAATTGACTGGGCTAAATGATTGATGGCTGGTGAGCAATGGGTTGGAATTACCAGGGCTGTGTGTTCAGGGGGGCAGTGCCCTTTTAATTTCCTGTCAGATATTTAAATCATTCACATCCCCCTCTGCGAGGAGCTCCCCTGTGAAAGAGTTAACCTGTCTGGTGGGACACTGCAACTTGAGAAATGTACCCTTTATCAAGAGAACCAGATGAGACAAGTTCATTTAAAAAGCCTGGTTTGTCATTGTTTATCTAATTTTCGGGGTTGACACACAAAATTAGGCTGGCTGACACTCACTCGTGGCCAGCCCTGGCCCTGTCCTGCCTGACCTTTCCAGCTCCAAGCTCTGTGCACTCCAGCAGCCGCTTCCCAGTGCCTGCAGGATTCCCAGTGCATCCCACCGAGCCAGGGCAAGGCACACCAGTACCAGGCCAGTAAGAAAAACCAGCTTGGTGCTGGATTTTCAACCTGTTTCCTGCTGGCTGTGCTGATTTCCAGGTATTTTTAAAAATTGGGAAGGAGGTGGTTATTGCTTTGTTGTGAACATGTGTAGGACTCTGAGGAAATACGAAATACACAGGGATGAGATCATGTGTCCCCAAAAATAAAGCTGTGCGTGCCACACCAGGCAGTGTCACCTCACCAGGAACTGGTCCCTGCAACAGAAAATGCATTTCAAGTTTCCACACATTTACCTTTTCCCAGTCTTCCCTTGCAATAAATCCCTACAGGAATATTTAAGTACAGCAGGTTGCTGGGTTTGGGTGAGAACATATTGCTCACTCCTGAAGTCAGGGCTGGGACTTGTATTTGTGGCTGAGACAGCCACCAGGATTTATTCACAGTGTCCAAACTGCTGGGGCTTTCACTGCCTCCTCTCTGAGGTGACAGCTCTGTCCTGCTGCACCAGAGCTGCCGCGGTGCAGCTGCATTGCTGCTTTAGTGGTTCGGATTTTTTTCCAGGTTTTTTCCCTTATTCTATCTTCCCTCCCTGTCTCATCTCCCTGCCCCTGCTCTCCTCCATCCTTTTCAGAGGCATCTCCAGTTTAAGGCACTGCTTTCTGAGGTCTTTGTGCTTTGGGTAATGGTACTGCTCTGGGTGCCTGAAAAGGGGGGAATGTGGGAGTCGGTGCAAGTAATGACAAAATGTGGAGAGCAGGGCTGAGCTTACAGAGAGGTTTCTGAGAGAGGAAACCGCTGCAGCTGCAGTGCTGGAGACCTTGGAGGAAAACTTAAATAATTCCCTGAGACATTTTTGGGAGCTGAGCCAACTGCAAGTCCCTCTTTTGTAGTTTGTTCTGATTTTTCACTCCAAATCTTGCTGCAAAGAGGCCAAGGCCAGGTTTGACGGACTCCTGCATTATCCCCAGCTCTGTGTGGTTCTTTGATAAATGTTTTTCTTGCAGTTGCAGCTGCTGCTGAGTGAGGTCAGGTATTAAAAGCAGCGAGGTGGGTTTGGCAGTAGCTTTTGGCACAGGCCATCCATGAGTACTGGACATCTTTGGGCCGCTTGTGTCCTCCTTGTTTGCGGTGCCTGACCTGAAAATGCTGCAGGTTGTGCACCAAGATTTGCAAAGATGGGTCCTACTGAGCTTCGGTGGAAGTCTCTGTTCTCCTATTCCCAATTTAAAAACAGCTCAGAAAAATCAACCACCAGATTCTGAAAATACGGGAAATCTGAAGAGTAGTTCAAAATTAAACTTATTCCTGGGGAGAAAAGTGTGGAAGCCTGCAGGTTTTGGTGGAATATCCTCACAAAACAAAGCAAGCAGGGTGAGCAGTGTGGAGGGCTGAGGCTTCATAGCTGAAATTTCATTTGGAGCAGCTTAAATGCAGGGATATCCTGGGTGTGGGATGGCTCTGGCTGCGGGGATCTCTCCATCCTAAAGGAGATTCATGGAGAAGGCACTGGCTGGAATAGCTGGGTTTAATTGCCGCCATGCATCTGCTCTGCCCTGTCTGTGCCTCCTGATTGTTCTCTCCTGCTTCTCTGTGGTGTCCTTGGCTGTTTTGTTTAGGGCTGTGTTGGAGATAAAAGCATTTACCTTATTCCTGCACTTTTCCACCCAAAACCACCCCAGTGCTGGGCAAAACACCTTGTCCTGTCACTCCCTGCCTTGGCCAAAGTCCCTCTCCAGCTCTCGTGGATCCCCTGTAGGCCCTGGAAGGTCAGTGCACGTGAAGGATGCACAGGGCACTGTAAAAGAGAGGAATTTTAGGAGATGGCGCACCTTTACAAGCAGAGGCGCAGATTAGTGGGGGATTTTTGGGGGTATCATTTTACCCAAACACCCTTCAGCAACTGCACAGCTGTCCTGGAAAGGGGGCTGGGTCAAAACACAACGAGAAAATGGAGTATCAACAAAAAGTAATGAGCATTTCCAGGGAGTGCTGGGCCGAGGCCTCCGCGAGGAGTCAGGGCTGCCTCCTCCTGCTCGGAGCAGGTGCTGTGGATAACACGGATGCAGGAGGAAGCTCGCTGGTTTGAATCAGTGCTTCACTGCATTTTTATGGCTGTAACCACAGGATGCTCCAGTGTGGTTTTTTTTCCAGAAGGGCTGTGTTTCTCCTGGCTAACCCTGCCTGTCCCCCTTCGCAGGGCCACCCCTTCATCGTGCAGTACAACGACGGCAACGCCGAGGTCGTGTCCATGTGGGTGTGCAGGATGCTGGAGGAGCGGCGATCCCAGGGACCACAGTGAGCTCTGCCGCGTCCCAAGAGCTCTTCCTGGACCAGGATCACCAGCCTTGGACTCACAGTTTATCCAGATCATGTTTTGCTCCAAATATTCCCTAGAAGCATCAACAAAATCAGGATATTTGTTGGCCGCCTTTTCACATTAAGGAATTTTCTTCCCACGTTTCTTTTGTTGCTGAGCAATTTCCAGATTATCTTCAGTTATACTGTACACAGCCTTAAAGCAAGTATTTTCTATCTCTATTTTTGGGTTACTGAATGTACTATTTCCTGACTCCAGAGTATTTTTTAACTGTTGCTCCTGTCCGAGTGTCCGGAGGGTTTCCTGAGGAGTTGGTGGCTGTCTCCGAGTGCAGGCAGCCACAAAATGCTGGGTTTAAGTGTAAAACAAAAGCAAACAGAAAAAAGAGAAATACTTGGGCCTGCCCACCCTATGAGGAGGTGAGGGGTGTCAGGGAGGTCAGCATCACACCAATAAATGACGGGGAGTGCCCCTCGCTGCTCCCAGTGCCAGCTGCTGGGGATCAGGATTGCTGGGAGGGTCAAACATCAGGAGCATCCATGGTCAGGCTCTGCAGGCTGATCCCTGAACCAGAAAGGGTTTCCTGAGGTGGAAAGGTGAGGTGAAAGAGGGCAGTGCTCTGCTCTGGAGCCAGGCTGGGAGAGCTGGGAATGCTCACCTGGAGAAGGGAAGGCTCCAGGGAGAGCTCAGAGCTCCTTCCAGGGCCTAAAGGGGCTCCAGGAGAGCTGGAGAGGGATTGGGGACAAGGGATGGAGGGGCAGGACACAGGGAATGGCTTCCCACTGCGAGAGGGCAGGGATGGATGGGATATTGGGAAGGAATTCCCCCCTGGGAAGGTGGGGAGGCCCTAAATGGCCAGAGAAGCTGTGGCTGCTCCATCCCTGGAATGTTCCAGGCCAGGCTGGGTGAGGCTTGGAGCAGGCTGGGATAGTGGAAGGTGTCCCTGCCGTGGCAGGGGCTGGAATGAGATGGGCTTTAAGTCCCTCCCAAACCATTGTGGATTCCATGATTCTCCTGAACAGGGAGTAAGTGCCACTGAAGATCCCTGCAGAAGCTGTGGCCTCTGGCTGCAGAGGGAGGGAAAGCAGCCCCTGGAATTTGCAGAGAGCAGCAGCAGTGGTGGGGTGAGATCCTCCCGAGGAAGCCACGGGCCACAGCTCCTGCTTGTGCAGCATCCCCTGGGACTGTGGGGGCAGAGGGCCAGCACGGAGGGACCCTCATGTCCCAGGAATGGCTGCAGGGTTTTCCTTACTATCCCAGCAGCTCCTGGCTTGCCTGGAAGCCTCTTGCCTTCCTCAGCTCTACCTTGATCCCTGATTTTCATCCCTTGGAGTCACTGCAGGGCGGCTGCAGCTGGGTCAAGCACAAGCTCCAGGTTTGCTGTTCCAGGAATGATTTCAATGTCTCTGCTGGATGTTCCCGCAACAGACCGACACAGATCGGATCAGTCCTTGTTAAGATGCTTATTAAAAGGAAAAAAACCAATAAAACACAGATGTGAGAGGCAGGTTTGGGGTGAGTGAGCTGGGTGGGAGGAGGCTGGGGTTTGTTTGCTTGTCTTTGCATTAGAAATAAACTTTTGCTAAAAAAAAAAAAGGCTCAGGTAGTTTATTTTATACCTGCAGCTCCAACCCTCCCACAGTTCAGTGAAATATTCCTCCCGAACCACTGCAAATCCTAAATGCTATTCTGGAAGCAGCCTGGAAAAGACTTTGTTTCCTTCCTTGGAGGGATCGTTTGTCTTCTTTTGAAGTGTAGAGGTTGCAGGCATGAACTTACAGACTAAAGTTTGTCTTAATTGCTCTGATGTCACAACCTCGCTGGCAGATAACAGCGCAATGAATGAGCCAACAGCCCCCGTTCCTCCAGGTCCTTCTGCTAAAGTGAGACAAATTCCCTCGCTGTGAGCCAGCCACGGCGTCGGCGGCGCTGCCATTTATTTATCCCTAACCGTGTGCGTTAGCTTTCCCTGGATAAAAGGGCTCTCTCTCGGATTCAGTTTAAAACTCGGCAAACCCAAGGGTTTTCCTCCTGCTTCTCCGGGCAGGGAGATCCGGAGGGGAAGACTCACCCTGAAAATCCGTGTGGGGTGGAGCTGATGCAGCTGGGAAGAATCTCCTGGCTAAGGTGCTGCCAGAGTTACAATTCACTTGCTGGTTCATCAGTGTAATCAATCCAGCTATCGGGGAACTTTGGGGCCTCCGTCACCTTTCCTCTCCCAAATCTTTGGATTCAGTGCAGCCAGGGATCTGCTCATCTGCCCCACTCCCAGCACCACGTTTGGGGGGAATAGGGCTGGACGAGAGAGCAGAGGAGGGAAGTTTGGGATTAACCAGCTCCTCTCAGCCTTGCTGGCATTCCCAGCTGAGCAGCAGCGAGCTCAGACCTTCCCAAACCACCACCTCCTGCTTGGATATGGGGTCTGGGGGTGGTTTGTCCCCACGGGAGGTGTGGACCCCAATTCCTGCCACCACCCATCAGCACGGAGGGGCACAGGTGAGGGCAAGGGGCAGTGCAGTAAATTGGGCCAGGGTTTAGCTCTGCTGGGTGCCCGCACCCACAGCAAGGTCTGTGCCCAGCCCAGGCTTGTGGGATCCAGGTGAGCCCGGCATGGTGCACCTCAACAGTGCAGGGACCCCCAAACCTGCCTGAAGGGATCCCCTGGGGTGCAGCCCCCGGGCTGCTTTGGGGCCGAGGAAATCCTGCCTCAGTGCACTCAAAGATGACTTTGAGGTGGCCAAGACAGGAAACATGCCCCGGGCTCTGCCTTATGCGCAACGCCATCCTGCCCCCAAAATCTCCAGGGAGGGGAATGAACCCCCAGGGAGATTTTCCAGGCAGGGCTGGAAGTGCTGGGTGCTGCGAAGGGGCTCAGCAGTGCTGCTCTCCATGCAGGCAGGAGCTGACCCGGAGCTGGGGCGGCCTGGGGACGCTTTCCCTCTCTCCTCTTTCCTGCTGCAATGTTTCAGGCTCTGAATCGGGGCATTTCTTGGCTGGAAAGGTTGCAGGACATGCAGCAATGTTCCACCCTACAGCTGAGTCCTGCTCGGAAGATGGCATCAGGGGTGTGTAATGAACGCTGTAACTCAGCAGAGGATCCTACAGATGCAGAGTGACCCCCCCCCCCGCCCCAATCCCACTCCTCATCCCAGCAGCTCATTTAGGGCTCCCCCAGCAGCCCCACACCAGTCTCACCTCCCTGTCTCCCCTCCTATAACCTCATGGGATGATTCCCATGGGAATATGGATGTGGGAAAAACGGATTATGTCCCATCTATGCCAAAACTTCCAACATTTCCCACATTTCCCATTGCCAGGCAAAGCTCCTGTGAGAAGAGCCCGTGGAATTTTGCCTTTAAACTCAGCACAGAATTGGCAAATATTTTGTTTCTCTTATCCCGGGGCCAAACCCATCCCGCTGTCAGCATTCCAAAGGCAAAGCGTCTTTGTTTTCCAAAGAACAGCCTGAAAGGCCAGAGCTGCGAGGGGTCCTTTACCTGTGCCTGTCCCTCGGCTTAACGCCGGCAATGCGATCGCGTTAATAGCGGAGCAATCACCAGAAGCAGCTCTCGGGAGCTTCATCTGATCCCTCGGATACCCGAGAGGAAAAGCAAACGGGAGGATTGAAGCTGGGAAGGGCGTGTGTGTTTTCCTGTCTCCCGGAGCTGCGTGGTCCTGCAGGGAAAGTTCACCTGGAGGCATCCATAGGAAAGGGATGCACCACGGGAGGTGGTGGTGCAGGGAGAGTGTGGGCAACATATGAAGCAAAACCTGGGAATTTGGGGCTTTGCTGGAATGAAAAAAACTCCTGCAGGGAGCAAAATCCGCTGGTGGAGAGCGAAGGCTCTGGGAGATCTACGGGAGAAGCTGCTCCGTGGTGCCAGACGGGCTTTGGCTGGGGGCGAGGAGGGGGCGATGCCACCGCAGCGGGCACTGGCCTCGCTCGGCTTCGTGGCTCCCGCTGTGCTCCCTCTGCCCAGCGCTGCCCCCGGGCAGGACAATCCAGGAGCCGTCACATCCCACAGGAGCTGCTCCTGGGCCTCCCCCGGGAGCCGCAGCCTCGGCTGGGGAGGGACAGGAGGGCGGAGGCAGGTCAGGGACCGTTCCCGGTCGTGGCTCCGCTCTGCGGGGGCTGTCGGCGGCTGCTCCCGGGGGCCCAGGGCACACACACAGAACGGCCTCTTTGGGCAGGGAACAGGAGCAGCAAATCCCATCTCCAGGGTGCTCCAGGGGCCCCCAGGCTGCTCAGCTTCTTGGAGACAGCTCCGTGCCGCGCTGCCGTTGGGACGTGGCACCCGCAGAGATAAACACAGAGATAAACTCGGGGACACCCGCGGGGGACCCGTCCTTGCCCAGCTGCCACGGGCCGGTCCATCAGGGAACAAACACATCCCAGCTGTCCCAAGGTCCTGCAGAGGATCCAGCTGTGGCCCCTCAGGCTCTCCGGAGGGTGCCCCTCTGCAGCCCTGGCAGGGTGTTTATGGGTGACTCTGCCCGGGGGAACCAGGTAGGGACCAGCCCGAGCCCTGGGTGCTGCAGCTGGGTGGCAGCGACGTCCCTGTGGTGACAGCCAGGCCTGGGGGCAGAGGGGCTCTCCTGGGGAGGAGCTGGAGCCCACTGAATGATGCTGAGATCCTGAACGTAACCGGTATTTTAGGATAACTCATCTTCAGCATTCCCGGGGGGCTCACAGGCACCGTGGGGCAGAAATCTGGAGCGATGGGGGGCATCCCCTGAACTTCAGGATCCCCTGAAGCTCCCCCAGCCCACCAGCACTGCACTGCCAGCCTGGACTGGGAAAACCTAACGGGGAAAAGGAAATTTAAAAATCTCCGATTACAGTATTTGGTCACATCGAATAAAAAAAGGTTGTGCAAGCTGCTCTAGTGGAAGGTGTCCCTGCCCATGGAGGTGGGGTTGGAACGAGAGGAGCTTTAAGGTCTCTCCTAACTCAAAGCAGCCACAGCGAGTCTGTGATCCTGTGCCTTTCCCGTCGGGAAGCTGCAGCCGGCGCGGCTGCCGAGGAGCTGCGCTGACCCGGGGCTGCGTTACCTTCAGCAGAGGGTACGTCCATAAACCACACGTGTGCGCTCAGGACAGGATTTATGGATTGAGCCTTCCTGCCTCCTGGAGCGGCGGCCGCCCCCCGGTCCCCCGCTGCGGCTGCTGCCGGCGCCGGGCCCGCGGTGCAAGTTCAAGGTTTGTCAGAGCCGGGGAGCCCGGGAGGTGTTTAATGGCAAATGGATGTCTGGGGCTTTTATGGGCAGGAGGAGGAAAACTTCCCCGCAGCCGAGGCAGAGCGGCCAGGCCCACACGCAGGTGAGTGCGGGTCCATCCCGGAGGGTGCCCGGCTGGCCCGGCACGGCACAGGCGGAGGGAATTGCTGCCCTCGGCTCGTCCCGCTCCATCCCTGCGAAGGTGTTTGGTTTAACCTGCTCAATAAAGTCGTGTCTATCGATCCCGCACGCCGCGTTCCTCTGCAGCCGCACGGCCGCTCCGGCCCAGGGAAATCGGGAAGGTTTTGAGCCGCAGGGATGGTGCGGGGAGGGTTTGGGTGGCCAGAGAGGCGAGGGGCAGGGGACAAGGTGGCAGCAGCTGCGAGGGTTGGACAGAGAGGGGCCTGAGGCAAACTGGGGAGAGCCGGGGGTTGTGTTGTGGGTATGCAGAGTGTGAGGGGCCAAGGGAGTGGTCATGGTGGGAGAGGTGGTGGCCGTAGAAAAAGGGGGTGCACGGTGGGAGAGCCGGGGCACACAGAGAAGGTGCATCGGGGTTTTGGTCAGGTGTGCCCAGCTCTAGGAAGGGATCCCGGGGCGCACCGAGAGGAACCCCCAGGCTCCCCGGGGATCGCAGGGCAGGAGCCCCGCACGGTCCCGGTGCTTCCCCCGCCCCGCGGGGGCTCAGCAGCCGGGTCAGGCGGAGTGTGCCCGGCCTGCAGAGAGCCGCCGCCCGCTCCCTTTGTCAATGTCCAGTAATTAAAATGTCACCGTTTAATTTTCAGGCCTCTCGGAGCAATCTTTTCCTAATAAAGAGTCTAATCGAAACGCTCCTTCCCCCGCCTCGGCGGGCAGGGCCGCGGAAGAGGCTGCGGAGGTGCAGAGCCGCCGCGGATCGATGGAGAGAAGCCCGGATTGATCGGCCTCTAAAATTAAATTTATTGGGGTCATGGTTTTATATGGTGCTGATACAACTGTTAAATGGGGAACATTCATTTCCAATAGGAGGCGTTTATTAAACTTCCACTGAATTAGACCGCCGTGATTTATGTGGCAATCTCGGCTCAGCCCTCCAGGAGCGCGGGGCCTTCCGCGCCCGCCACGCGTGATTATTTATTTATACACCCGTGACACGGCTCCCTAAGTTTTAACCTAAATTATCCACCGGCTTCGGCTGCCAGCGGCACCGGCCCGGGGAACGGGGAAGGGTGAGGGGTCCCGTCGGGGCGCAGCGCCCTCCCCGCCGGCCGCGGCCCCTCCGCGCCCCCCGGCCCCGGGGTTGTCCCCGGCGGGGTCCCCGGTTTGGGGGGCGGCGGCGCCCGCAAACGTCCCGGCTCTCGCGTGCGGCGATCGTTGAGCGTTAATTAGAAATTCATTACAATTAAAAGCCGCGCGCACACGCCTTAATTACATCTGATTTTTAATTCCGAATCCGTGTTTACACAGTAAGCGAGACGTACCTCCTGATTATCCCCAATACTCTTTATACTGTACTAATTATGTAAATTAAACCTAATTAACTGACAAAAACTGCAGTCAATTCAACTGTTAAAAGATACGGCGACTGCGAGGAGTGGGGCGCCGGCGGGGAGCGCGGCCGGGGCGGCGGGGCCGGGGTAGGGCCCGGGCTGTTCCCCGCCCCGGGGCTCCGCGCCGCCGTCGGGGCGAGCCGGGGGTCGCCTCCGCCGCTCCGGGCTCCGGCCGAGTTCTGCGGGCACCGGGGCAGCGGCACAGCCCGGGCACGGCGGAGGGGATCGGGGCAGAGCCGCATCCTCCCGGAGCCCCCCCTCTCCTCGCGGTACCGGCTCGGTCCGCGCGGCCGCCCGCTCCCGGTGCCTCGCAGCCCGGCGTGGCCTCGCAGCCGCTTCCGCAGCTCTGCGGGTGTCGAACGCCGTGGGAACACCCGGAACGCGGTGGCGAGCCGGACAGCGGGGCTCGACCCGGCGCGGGAGCGTCTCACCGCGCTCCTACCTCCGTATGGCTCGAGGAGCGAGGGCTGGGGAGGATAAATAATTAAAAGGCGAGGAATAATTACCGGCTCGGGTTGCGATCATTGCGGGAAGGCCGCGCCGCAAGGCCCGGCCGGCAGCACCCGGTCCGCGTCCCCCCCGACGGGGCGGCCCGGGGGGAGCCGCGGCCGCTGTCCCGCGTGGGAGCGCGGCCGGGGCTCGGTTCAGCCGCGAAGGAGAAGGGTGGCTCCGCACCCGCGCTTCGCTCTGCGGCGGCTCCGCCGCATCCTCCCGGTGCCGCTGGTGATGGCGGGGAAGGAAGGCGCGGGGGCAAACACAAAAGTGATAGCTGGGGGCTATCCGCGCCGTTATTAACTTCTGTGTGATCAGTGTAATTACGCCGATCGCGGCCGGACGCGATGATTAATTACAGTTTAATTAACGTGGCCGTGACGAGCGCCGCATGCGGGAACCCAACCCGGGCAGGGATGCGGCTAGAGGCCCCCGCCACGCTGGCAGAACCGGCGGACACCGGAGCGCCGGGTCCCCTAAACCGCCCCGGTGTCGGCCGGTCCTGCCGGTGTGGCGTGAGCCCCCGTGGGGAACGAAAAACACGAGCTCGCCCCCCTCCGCCCTCTCCTCCCGGCGATTTCGTTGCCGCCCAATGTCCCCCCCCTCGGCCCCGGTACCGCTCCCGCACCCGCGCCCCGCACCGGAGCGCGCATCCCGGCTGCGAGAGGGATGCGCGGTAGCAGCGCATCCCCGATTTCGATGGGGTCCCTCCGCCGCTCCCCCCGGGCTCCTCTTTTCGTTACCGCCCGCTCCCCACGCAAACTTTCAACGGGCATCGCTCCCCCCGGGATGGCGGCACCGCGGGAGGCGGGCGCGGGGGGGGGACACGGGGGCGCGGAGCCCCACGCAGGTGCGGCGCGGGGCTGATCCCCGTTCTTACCTCGGGCAGCCCGGGCGGGTCCCCGCTCGGTGGCGGCCCCCACGCCCTCCCCCCCCCCCCCCTCCCGCTCCCTCCCCGTTCCGCCGTGCCTTAAAGCCGCGCCGTGATTGACTGGAGCGCATCGGTGATTGACGGCGGCGGGGTCCCGGAGGCCGTTAATGTAAATATGCTGGTGCTAAGTGGGTGTGTCTTCCCGTTATTTTAGCTGTCACCGGATCAATGTGCAGCGTCTCCAAGTACGGATCCGGATCCTCCCTCGGTGGCGCGGCTGGTCACTCGCTCTTGTTGCATCTCGCCCGGGCGGACGCGGCGGCGGCGGGGCGGGCGGCGGCCCCGAGGCGTCGGTGAAGGGCGCGCCCGCTGCCCGCCCGCCCCGCGCCCCGCAGCTTCGGCTGCCCCGGGAACGGGCTCGGTGCGGACGGGCCCCCCCGGCCGATGGCGGCCCCGGCTCCGGGCTGCGGCCCCTAGTCCCGAGCAGAGCCTGCACGTCCAGCCGGGCTCCGCGGCGCGGTGAGTGCGAGCGGGCGGCGGAGGAGGGGATGGGGATGAGGTGGGGGGGGGGGCGGAAAGCGGGGCGCGTTTTCGGGAGTCGCTCCCCGTTATTTTGTGTAATTACCACGGAAGCGGCTTAAGCACCGGGAACCTTCCCAGCTAAGCCAATTTGCCTGGCTCGCTGCTGCCCTTCTGCTACGTGCGGCGGGTGCTGCCCGCCCCGGCCCCTAATCCGCCCGCGCCTAATCGCCTGCCGGGGACACGACAAAGGGGCTCCGGGCCACCGCGCCCGCCGCCCCGCTCCGCCCGCGGGCACCGAGCGCCAAGTTTGGGCCCGCCCGCTCCGGCCCGGGGCTCGGGCCCCCGGGACGCCCTGGCCGCATCCTCCGGCGCGTTTCGTTGGAGCCGCCCGGAGCCCGCCGCAAACCGGCACGGCACGGCCCGGCGAGCCGGCACAAAGGGAAGGGACGCGGCACCTCCCGGGGACTCGGCGAGGGAGGAAGCGGAGGTGGTGACCCCCCCAGGATGCCCTTGCCCCGGGCTCCCGGGGCCGCTCAGACGCGGGGCCGCGCCCGGCGGGCGGATGCGGCGGCGCTCGGTACCGGCGGCCGCGGCGCGGGGGATGCGCTCCGGCCCCGCCAGACCCCTCCGGTCGGGGAGGGTCCTGCGGCAGCGCCCGAGGGGCTCCCGGTCGGGGCCGGTGGCGCCGAACGAGGAGCGGCTGGGCCGCGCGGCGGGGATCGGCCGGGCCGCGGAGCGGGCCCCGGGAGCGGCGGGCCGGGAGCGGCGGCGGGGCCCCGGGAGCGCCTCTAACCTGCGCCTTTCCCCGATTTTGTTTTGCAGGGGCGTTTGGGGGGGGAATGGAGGCGATCGCCAGTCAGATGGGAAATGGGAGAGATGCAAGCTCCTCCCCAAATTCAAAGCAAGAGCTGCAGCCGTACCAGGGCTCCAATACCCTCAAGCCCAACCAAGTGGGTGAGACCTCCCTGTACGGCGTGCCCATCGTGTCCCTGGTCATCGACGGGCAGGAGCGGCTCTGCCTGGCGCAGATCTCCAACACGCTGCTCAAGAACTACAGCTACAATGAGATCCACAACCGGCGGGTGGCCCTGGGCATCACCTGCGTGCAGTGCACGCCGGTGCAGCTGGAGATCCTGCGGCGGGCCGGGGCCATGCCCATCTCCTCCCGCCGCTGCGGCATGATCACCAAGAGGGAGGCGGAGCGGCTCTGCAAGTCCTTCCTGGGCGAGCACAAGCCGCCCAAGCTGCCCGAGAACTTCGCCTTCGACGTGGTGCACGAGTGCGCCTGGGGCTCCCGGGGCAGCTTCATCCCGGCCCGCTACAACAGCTCCCGCGCCAAGTGCATCAAGTGCAGCTACTGCAGCATGTACTTCTCGCCCAACAAGTTCATCTTCCACTCCCACCGCACCCCGGACTCCAAGTACACCCAGCCCGACGCCGCCAACTTCAACTCCTGGCGCCGCCACCTCAAGCTCAGCGACAAGACGGCCACGGAGGAGCTGTCGCACGCCTGGGAGGATGTCAAGGCCATGTTCAACGGCGGCACCCGCAAGCGGACCTTCTCCCTGCAAGGGGCGGCCGCCGGCGGGCCCGGGGCCGGCTCCCCCGCCGCCAAGGCCGCCCTGCACCCGCCGCCGCCCGCCGGCCCCGAGCTCGCCCCGGCGCACAAGAGCCTCCGGTGCAGCGGGCAGGAGGCGGCGGGCGAGCGCGGCGCGCTGGGGCTGGCGGCGGCGCACGGCGGGGCCGCGGGCGCGCACAGCGGGGCGGGCGCGGTGCGCAGCTACCCGGTGATCCCGGTGCCCAGCAAGGGCTTCGGGATGCTGCAGAAGCTGCCGCCGCCGCTCTTCCCCCATCCCTACGGCTTCCCCGCCGCCGCGTTCGGACTGTGTCCCAAGAAGCAGGAGGAGGCGCTGGGCGGCGCGGGGGGCGGCGAGGCGGGCAAGGGCGGCGCGCTGCCCCCCGGTATGTTCTGGGGGCCCCCGCACCCCCACCCGCACCAGCCGGCCCAGCCGCCCCACCAGCCCGGCGCCGCCAAGGACACCGGCGTCTACCCCTCGTTCCCGTGTTCTGGCCGGCCGCCGGCAGCCTGCCCGTGCCGCCCTACCCCGCGCAGAGCCCGGCCAAGGCGGCCGCCACCGCCGTGGTGGTGGCGGCGGCGGCAGCGGCGGCGGCGGCGGCGGCCGAGCCGGCGGGGTGGCGGGGCGGCACGGGGAGCTGGAGGGCTCGGAGCCCTCGGGCAGCGGCCGGAGCAGCGCCACCCCCAGGAGGGCGCGGGCGCGGAGGGCGAGCGCTGCCCCAGCGCCCTGTCGCGGGCGGCGGGCGAGGAGGAGCGCTCCGGGGACGAGGCGCTGCTCGCCCCGCTGCCGCTGCCCAGGAAGGGCAGTTACCTGTCCGCCTTCCGCCCCGTGGTGAAGGACGCCGAGAGCATCGCCAAGCTCTACGGCCACCCGCGAGGCGTTCGGCGGCGCGGGCCCCCGCGGCCCGGCTACCTCTCGCCGGACTTCCTCAGCGAGGGCAGCTCCAGCTACCGCTCGCTGTCCCCCGGGGGGGACACGGCGAGGAGCCCGAGGTGGACGTGGAGTCCAACCGCTTCCCGGAGGACGAGGAGGAGGAAGCCGCCGCCGTCCCCGCCGTGGCCCCCGCCGAGGGCCGGGAGCCGCCGCCGCCGCGGCTGCTGGCCGGGCCCGAGGAGCCGCCGCCGCCCGCCGGCGCCGACGGGCCCGAGGAGAAGACGGGCGAGGCGGGAGCGCAGGAGGGCGGCCAGGCCCCCGACGGCAGCCCCGAGCGGAGCGGCAGCAGCGGCGCCTACGAGGTGCGGGGCCGGGGGGGATCTGCCCTCTGGGGTCCCCGCGGGGCCGCCCGCGGTCCTGACTCGCTCTTTTGTAGGTGTTCGCGCCGGAGAGGGGGGAGCACCTGCAGCCGCTGAAGCCCGCAGCCTCCCTGGGAGCCCCCGCCGCCTTCCTCTGCACCCCCGAGGCGAAGGGTAACGCGGGCCGGGGCCGGGCGGCCGCTGCGCACCGAGGGCGCGGCCCCGGGGGCGGCTCAACCCCGGGGAGGGGACCCGAAGGGCCGCTTTCGTTTGGGGGCTTTCGGGAGAAAAGCGAAACAAACGGGTTCCGGGGGGGAACGGGGCCGGGGCCGCTCCGGGCCCGGGGATGCCGCCGGGGCCGCGGCCGGTGCGGCGGGGATGGGCTGGCGCAGCCAAGCTCCTGCCCACAAGCTGCTTTCCAACAGCAAAGCGATTAGGATGCCCGCTAAGAAGGTTTTAACGAGGGCTTTGTCCGTAATTATGTAATTAAGGATATATCAGGACCATACTTTCATTGCTTATGGCTGAAAATCGGTTTATTAACTTTAAGAGCAAGATAAAGAAGACAATCACTCCGCGGCAGAGGATTTAGAGACCAGAAAATCCTATCAGGACCAAAGGAATGTCTCTCATCCCAGCCCTGTAAATACCGACAGAGGTAAGCACCGCTCCGCGGGGCGATGCGCGGCCCCTCCGCGGGCCATGCGCGGTGCGCGGAACCCCCGGCGGGGCTGACGGCGCTCTGGCCTCCCGCAGGCGAGGAAGGGCTCGCCATGGATGTCACCGGGACCGCAGCTCGTGGGAAAAGGACATCGAGAACTTGGCCCGAGGTGAGGCGGGCCGCGGCCCGGAGCGGGGCGAGGGGTGCGGGGCTCGGCGGCCCGACGGGGCGGGGGGGGTTTGTGGCACCCCCCGGCCTCTCCCCGCGGCTCAAGGTATTTGTGTTTTGTGCAGAGTGATTAACTCCTGTGATTAATGTAACGTAATGCGATTAGCGCCGCGCCGAGCCGCCTCCAGATGGAAAAGTGCGGGCTCCCCTCAACCCCGCCGTGTATTTTTAAACAGATGAGTTACAAAAACTGGTCCTGGAGCAAATGGAGCTGAGGAAAAAGCTGGAGAGGGACTTCCAGAGCCTGAAAGGTACCGGTGCCCCGTCCCCTGCCCACGCCCCGCCCCGGCCGGGGAGCGGGCCCCGCACCGGACGCGGTGCTGACCCCCCGGCCCACAGATAACTTCCAGGACCAGATGAAGCGGGAGCTGGCGTACCGGGAAGAGATGGTGCAGCAGCTGCAGATCGTCCGAGGTAAGGCCGAGCCCATTAGTACTTCTATTTTTTTAGTTTCCTTTTCTCCTCTTTTATTCCTTTTAAAAATTTTTATTTTATTTATTTCTGCTTTTTTGTTCGCTTGGATAGGTTTTTTTTTGTTTATTTTGGGGGGTTTTTTTGTTTGTTTTGGTTTGTTGGGGTTTTTTTTTGTTTTGTTCTACTCTGTATCTTTTCTTGCCCTCCAATTCCTCTCGGGATTTCGAGCTGCCCCGCAAACGGCTGCGAGGCACCGTGACAGGGCAGAGAACGAACCTTCCCTCTCGCAGTCACTTCCGCACGGGCTAAACTAAATCCCGAGCTGTAAAATTACTTACCTGGCACGCCGGGGAGCCGTGCCCGGCCTTTCGCCCATCTCCCCCCGTTTCCCTCCCGTTTCGGGTGCCCTCGGGGCGGGCGCATCCCCGACGGGGCCGTGACGCTCCCCCATCCCAGACACGCTGTGCAACGAGCTGGACCAGGAGCGGAAAGCGCGCTACGCCATCCAGCAGAAGTTGAAAGGTACCGGGGGAGCACTGGGGGGGCACAGAGGTCTGAGGGGGGCCCCGGGGGTGACGGCTCGGTCCCTTGCAGAGGCTCACGACGCGCTGCATCACTTCTCCTGCAAAATGCTGACCCCGCGGCACTGCACGGGGAACTGCTCCTTCAAGCCGCCGCTGCTGCCCCAGTGAGCCCCCCTCGGCCCCCCACCCCCGAAGCCATGCGGGCAGAGCCCACACAAGCCATTTCCACGAGGAGACACTTGTACATAGAGGACTCGGAGCCCGGGCTTTCCTCGGACTGGCAATACGGCGGGGGGCGGCCCCGGGCCGGCCGGGGGGCAGCCGGGCCCTCCCGGCCCCCCCGCTCCGCCTCCCCCTCCCTCCCTGTGTGTCCGCTTCTTCCACCCTTGTCCAGACTGGAAACAAAAGTGGCGATGTGCAATGGATATAAATGTACTGTGATTCTCTTGGTACAGTATTTGTCGGATTTTTATTTATTTATGATGTATATTGATCCCCCCTCTCCCGGGCCCCCTCCTTCCCCGCTCCCGGTAAATTCTGGATGTAACGGCACTTTAACGGGCGGCCCGCGACTCCGGAGGCCGAACAACGCTCGCCCGCTCTGGGGACAGCCCCCTCTGTACGTGATTTCGGTTCTTTAATAAAAACAGACTTTAAGAAGACGCCTGGTGCGTGGGGCTGGCCCGGGGCTCGGGGGTCCCCGGCCGGGCAGGCGGCGGGAGGGGCTCGCACGGCTGCCCCCGGTACCGGGGCTGAGCCGGGGGTGCTGCCCGCTCCCCCGCCGGGCTGCCCGCTCCTCCCCTCCTCCCCGCCGCCGCCGGAGCTCATTAATGCCCATTTATATGCTCGTTTCACACATGAAGGTATTACATTAATGAGCTCGGAGAGCGGGCGCGGAGGTGCGCGCACACCTATTAGCCCGAAATACCCGTTCTTAGCCCAGAATTAACCTGGCTCCGCAGCGGGGCCGGGATCGGGACCGGGGACCGGGACCGGGGCGGGGTGAGGCTGCACCGAGGCCCTGGGAAGCTCCGGGGGTGGGAGGTAGCCGGCGGGAGACGCGCCGGGAGCCGCGGGAGGGAGGCACCGGGCACCGCGGGGCCCCGGCGGGGAAGGGATGCGGGGCCAGGGAGCGTCCCGGGGATCGGCGGTATCCCGGGAACCGGGACCGGGGCAGAGGGTGGCTGAGGAGATGCCCCGGGGGCTGCGCGCTGCCCATCGCGGGGCCGCTGCGGTGTGAGCCGGCCCCGGGAGCTCCGCAGAGCAGGAGCTGCCGGTAATTAGTTCCTGGGCTCATTAGGCCGTTCCGCGGCCTGGGCCGCCACCGCGTGGGCGCAGCCGGAGGTGCAGCTGCCCCCTTCTCCCTCCAATTCCCGACCTCGGGATGCAGGAGCAGGAGGAGCAGCATCCTCCACCCACCGCCCGAGGGTGAGGAAGCCCTTCCCAGCCAGGGCAGGTGGACACGGTTGGGTGGGATGAAGGTTAAAAAACCCTTGGGGCGGAAACCCAGATGAGGTTTGTGGGTTCTTGTTTTTGTGAGTCTCAGAGAAAGTTCTCAAGGCTTCTTTGCCCTGTCCCTGAAATGTTCCAGGCCAGGTTGGACGGGGCTTGGAGCACCCTGGGACAGTGGAAGGTTCCCTGCCTATGGCAGGTGGCGGAATGAGAGGAGCCTTAGGGTCTCTTCCAAGCCATTCTGGGATTCTCTCCTTCGAACACAGACATCCTGCACGAGACGTCCTGTGTGTGACACCATCCCGAATGGGAGCTGCAGGGCTGGGGGCACCTCCGTGCACGTGAGCGCAGGGGAAGGATCCTCTTGCCGGGACACGGAGGGGATGTGAGACCCAGGGAGGTGGATGAAGGGTCTGCAAGCTGAGAGGTGCTCACTTGAGGGAATGAAACTGTTGGGCTTTTTTGGAGTTTGTAGAGGAGGAGCTGAAGCTTTTCCTTTGCATTTTCCGCTGTGCCTCTCTGGGTCGTTGCTGGCACCGCACGGAGGTGGCCCAGAGGAGCTGGCCTGGGTGCCTCTCCAGCCCACAATTCATCCAGCCCCTGCTGTGCCCACCTGCCCCGGTGGTGCTTCCCCACGCGGGCACAAAAATGAACCATTGCATTGTATTAATATTTCCCCACTACTTAGCGCTCATTAAAATGTGCTTTGCAGAATTTAATATGCGACTTGAAATGACACAACGTATTAAGTGCTTAATATACTAGAAATTATGAAACTATTACAGTCTAAGTAATATGAAATAATTAGAGTGAATTAAACTTCACCGTCAGAGTGAGGGAAAGGCTTCAAATATTTTATTCTTTTTTTTTTTTAGGCTCAAAATAGTTGAACGCGATAATAGCCCCTGAAAATAAACAGCCAGAGTCAGGATTTTTAAATAATTAAAGCAGGAAGAAGCCTGGAGTGTCTGTGTTTGAGCCTGTGATGAATTTAGAATTGGGGGAAGCAGAAGGTCTGCTCGCTGTAGCTGATGGAGTTGCTCTTTCAGGCCAGTGGCAGAGCAGCTCCGAGGAGCTGCTCACAGACCTCCAGCCTGGCCAGGGCTTGTCCCCATATGCTGCTTCCCTCTCAGTTGCTGGGAGCAGACGCGGTGGCTCTCGGTGACAGAACGGGTCCTGCTGCCACATGGCCCGAGCTGGAAGTCCCCTCTGCAGAGCAGCTCCCACTTCGGGGGCTGCAGACACCAGAGACCCCCCCGGAAAAATCCCAGGAGCGATTTTCTCCCTTCGGGAAGTGCTTTGGGCCGTCACGCGGGTGCTGGGATCGAACTGCAGGGGCTTTCCTCGCAGGAGGGGATTCCCCAGGCTGTGGGTGGTTTGGGACCGGGGATGCGCTCAGGAGGGTCTCCAGCAGCGATGCCAAGTGCCAGGTTTAGGCAGGGGGTGGGAATGGATGGGATTGGGTGGGAATGTGCCAAACCTCTGCTGTTCCCTGTGCGATGAGTTTTAGATGGGGTACTGGGAAGGAATTGCTCCCTGTGAGGGTGTGAGGCCCTGGCACAGGGTGCCCAGAGAAGCTGTGGCTGCCCCTGGATCCCTGGGAGTGTCCAAGGCCAGGCTGGACGGGGCTTGGAGCAGCCTGGGGTAGCGGAAGGTGTCCCCGCCCATGGCAGGGGTGGCACTGGATGCTCTGTAAGGTCCTTCCCACCCCAATCCCCGATTCCATGCAGACGCCAGGAGGTGGCGGTCGCAGCGTCGCTCAGCTCAGCGCTCCTCTCCGGAGTTTGTCCGGGTTTGAACGGAGGTTTTGTGCTACTTCCATGGAAACTGCCAAAAGTGCCCCTCGGGAACGCGAGGCTGAGCCGGAGGGGAAGCACAGGCGGCTCCTGGCGCGTGGGCTGATCCCAGCCTGGGGCAGGACGCGCCATCTGCCCTCCCCAGGTCCCTGTCCCTTCTCCAGCCTGTCCCAGTCCCTCTGAATGGTCCCGTCCTCGCCAGCACCGACTGCTCTTCCCAGTCCCGGTGTCCCATCAGCCGGGTGGCCAGTAAGGACAGTATTGATCCTGAGGGATGGCACTGCTCCCTGGGTGCCAGCTGGACTTTGTGCCCTGGCCACAGCCCGGCAGCCTGGCCAGTTCTTCTCCTGCTCGTTCCCAATCCGCTCCCTAGCTCACCGGTTTGGCCACGAGGATCCGATGGAAGCTGTGCCAAAAGCCTTGCTGAAGCCAAGGTAAATAAACCCCCTGATTTCCCCTTTCATCCCAGAGGGCCTCCAGGAACGATTTGTTCCCGGGGAAGCTGCACTGTCTGTTCCCAGCCACCATCCTCTTGGCCCCCGGGAATGCATTCCGGCGGGATTTGCCCCATCACCTTCCCAGGGTGTCCTCTCCCAAACATTCTGCACCACCCGCTCGGGATCCTTCTCCTCTCCCAGACTTTGGGAGTCCCAGTTGCTTTTTCCCAGTCCCAGCACTGCTGTGGCCCTTTGGGGATGATGCCGTGGTGACACAGGGATGCTGGCAGATTCCCTGGAGCTGCCCACCATGGATGTGTTTGTCCAGGGGGCTGACGTGGACCTGGAGGGTTCAGTGGTGACCAAAATGTGCCATGAGCTGTTGGCTGCCCGCAAACCCAAAAAGCTCTTTCTTGGGAAAAATCCCAGCTATTTTAGGCTCTGGCTGGGGACAAGGGGTGTGTTTAGTCCTTGCCTGGCTGGAGGTTCCTCCTGCCTTATCTCCATTTTTTTGGGGAAACCCATTGAATTTGAGAAGTGATGCTTCTGGCTGGTGTCCTTTGGGTGGGAATCCAGTGTTTTAGGGACAAGTCTGAACAGGACAGCAAGGAGGTGTGTGTGAACAGGCGTGTCCACGTGTGAGGAGATGTGGGTTGGATTAAATTGATTGAATTTTGGGTGCAAACACGACTTTTTGTGTGTTGCTGTGTGGTGAGAGAAAGGAGTGCGCAGGGCGGCTCTGCCGTGCTTACAGAACCACTTTTATTTTCACAAAGTGAACTCCGTGGCTCTCTTGGAAACTTAAACCACATTTTCCCAGGTTTTTTTTCCCCCTTAAAAGCTGACAATCCTTGCCTTTGATCTCCTTTCTGACTCTTAATGAAGTTGTGGGATCTGCTCGTTTTGGAGGGATTGTTCAGATCTTCTCATTTTGGAGATCTGATATTTGATGTTATTTTGGAGCTCTCTGCTCCAGGCTGAGCAGCTCCATCTCCCTCATCCTGTCCTCATAAGGGGGATGCTCCAGTCCCCCCCATCTTTGCAGTCACCCACTGGGCTTGCTCCAGGAGCTCCACGTCCCTCTTGTCCCAGGACACCGGACACTCCTCCAGGTGAGGGGCAGAATTCCCTCCCTGATCCCCTGGCACAGGCGGGAAGTGCTGCAGAACTCTTGCCCCCAAGGAAAACCCTTTTGGGAGAGGACAGGAGCACTTTTTTGGGAATCCTGTGGTGCTCCTTGTGCTCCCCTGGCTCCGGGACTGAGAGCAGCCTGCAGCTGGTAGGGCCATTAATGTCACCTTCCCCAAGCTCTTCGCTCACAAAGGGCCCTGCCAAGTCTAGCATGTTTTAATTTGCTCTTTTCCCACACATTCCTGGATTTATGGCTTCGCTCAGCCTGGACCCGGCGCGGACGGAAAGCTCCCTCCAGAGGGTCACTCCACGCCATAACCTTTGTGGGCTCCCTGGAGGAAACCGATGTGCTATTCCCTGGAAGGTATCCACCTGAACGGGGGGGTTTTGCTGGATTTTGCGGGAATTTGGGCTTTGGAAGCTGGCAGATGTGTCTGTGTGGGGATTATGTCTGAACACGGGGCCGTTACTCTGCTCCCCACTTCAAATGCTTTGTTGTTTTCAGGTAGGATGGATTTGGGAACATGCTTATTGTGCAAAAATGAAAGAGAAAAGGGGGGGAAAAAAGGAGAAACCTGGGAGAAAATGGATTTCCAGTGATGCCTGCTCCACGTTGAGGAGTACAGTTGGAGCTGGTTACCATCTGCAGCAACTTGTCCAAAGCAAACATCACCGGTGCGTCCAGCTCTGGCTGCGTAATTGCCATAAACCAGTGCAAGGGCATCCAGACTAGCACAGCCCTGGAACTACTTCTAGGATTAGGTCTTACTCCCTTGAAAAATAAACCTTGGCAAGAGCTCCGCTCTCCCTAATAAAAATTCCGTTTTCACAGCTCTAATCAAGTTTTCCAGAGCTGTGGTCCAAATTAGAAACTGCACGCAGAATATCTGACCCAGGAGAACGAGATGGAGCCTTTCATTCAAAGCAGTGCCAGGCTGGAAATTTCCAAAATTCTCGGTGTCTCACCTGTGGCAGAACTGTGGAGTGTGTCCCAGGAAATCTGCTCCTTGCACAGCAAAGCTCTGCCACAACCAAACTCCCGCTTGTCCCTGCTCCCAGGTGGATGAGTCTCCCCTGCAGGGTTCTTCAGACAGGCTGGGAGAGCTGGGAATGTTCACCTGGAGAAGGGAAGGTTCTGGGAATATCTTAGAGCCCCTTCCAGGGCCTAAAGGGGCTCCGGGAGAGCTGGAGAGGGACTGGGGACACGGCATGGAGGGACAGGACACAGGGAATGGCTTCCTGCTGCCAGAGGGCAGGGACAGATGGGATACTGGGAAGGAATTCCCCGCTGGGAGTGTGGGGAGGGGCTGAGATGGAATTCCCAGAGAAGCTGTGGCTGCCCCTGGATCCCTCACAGTGTCCAAGGCTGGGTTGGAGCAGCCTGGGACAGCAGAAAGTGTCCCTGCCCATGGCAGGAGTGGAATGGGATGAACTTGGAGGTCTCTTCCAACCCCAACCATTCTGTGATTCCATGATAATTCTTGCTTCAACCCGATGTGCATCATTTGGGGCACAACCCTTTCCATGCAGAAATTCTTCCCCGTGTTCCTTCCCTGGTACCGAGGTCAGGCTGACAGGCCTGGAATTCCCCAGATCCTCCTCCTGGCCCTTCCTGTGGGTGAGTGCCACCCTGGCACCTCCATTGGCTGCGACCTCCCTGTGAGCCAGGGCTGAGCACAGACGATGGAGAGGGGCTTGGGGAGCTCCCCCAGAGCCTCTGGATGAATCCCATCCATCCACAGACTGATGAGTGGCTCAGCAGGTCCCTGACTGACTCCTCCCGGATTCCAGGTCTGTTCTCCCCATTCCTGTCTCCCAGCCCAGCGACTGGTTGGGAAGGACACCAGGTCCTTCTGCTGAAGCCTGAGGCAAAGAAGGCAGTGAAGCCCCTCAGCCTTTCCCTCACCCTTGGGAGCATTCCCTCCGCATCCAGTCGAGGAGGGAGATTTTCCTTGGCCCTCTCGCTGTTGGTGTGATCTATAACAACGCTTTTTATTGTCGTTCACAACAGTGATCGAGCTCCAGCTGAGCTTCCACCTTCCTCGCTTCTCTCGACGTGACCCAACAAGATCCTTGCACTCTTCCCGAGTTCCCTGCCCCATCTTCCAAGGTCATAAATGCTTTTTTCCCCCCTTTAATTCCAGTGAAAGCTCCTCATTCAGCCGGGCCAGTCTTCTGCCCTGCTGGCTCAATTTTTGGCACATCCTGTGCCTTTGAGATTTGGGATTTTGGTCACAGGGAGGTGGAAGGGCCACGTTGGGAGGGTCTAACCTGTAGGAGGAAGGCAGAACATTACAGGTAGGAGACATGGAAGATGATGCACCTGTGTTGGCTTTAGACCATCTTTGAGTTGATTTACATCAACGCAGTGAAGACTGTGAGTGATCAGAACTGGAAGATGTTCAGAAGGAGAACCCACGAGCCTCTGAAGGTTCCTGCCCACTGGATTTGCTTTATTAGCTGAGCTTGTGCCAGAAAATGCTGGAAGTGGAGAACCCTTTTGCCAAACTTCTGAGGTGAACACCTGACAGAATCATCAAGGTTGGAACAGAACTCCAAAATCCCAGAGTCCAACCATCACCATTTTCTGTATCCTCTGCTGGTCTAGAAGGCAACCAAATCTCACGGAACTTTGCGAATCCTCATGAAGATTCCAAGGACCTTGCAGAATAACTGGAGAGTGTGAAACCTCCTGAGAGAAGATTTAGATGGGATGTTGGGAAGGAATTGCTTCCTGGGAGGGTGGGGAGTGGCTGGGGTGGAATTCCCAGAGCAGCTGTGGCTGCCCTTGGATCGCTGGGAGTGTCCAAGGCCAGGTTGGACACTGGGGCTTGGAGCAGCCTGGGATAGGGGAAGGTGTCCCTGCCCATGGAATGGGATGATCCTTAAGATCCCTCCAATTCAAACAGCTCCATGATTCCATGATTCCATCAACTTGTCCATCAGGAAACAACAGCAGAGTCTGCTTGTGAAAGGAGGAAACCACAGCTGCACTTGATCTTCATGTCTCTGCCTGGCTGGGCTAAAAGATGTTCAGAAACATAAAACCCCCGGGCAGGATTGTGGCTGAAATGCTCACGTGGGCTCCTGACTGTGGCAACGTGCCGGATTCTGTGATACGGAGGGGTTATATAACACCTTTCATGCAACTCTTGGCACGAAAACAATGCATAAAAATAACAGATGTGGCAAATCACAACCACGTTCTGAGGTCCTGCTGCAGCTCAGTTCCGTGAAAACAATAGGCTGGGTTTAAATTGGGGATTTTCTTTTTTATTTCCCCTCAAAGGAAATGTCCATGGGCAAAGAAATGGTTGAAAGAACAGGAAAAAGGCTAAAAGCGCAAGTGGGGTTTCACCTAAAGGAAGCTGGAGGTGGCTGGATTGAGGGTTGAGCCCTCAAGTGCTCCTTGTTACCTTCAGTGAGACTTTCCTTCCGAGCCAGGCAAGGCCGATGTGCTCCTGGGATGGATCCCGAGGGAACGATGGCAACCCGGCATCCTGCTGAGCCACTGTCCCTCTAGGGTACCGCTGCGCACACGCGGCACTTGGGGGCGCGGTTTAGTGGCGGCTTGGCAGGGCTGGGTTGGCGATTGGACTCGGTCTCGGAGGGATTTTCCAGCCGTAATGATTCCATGATCCCTTCTGCAAAACCTAAAGGTTTGGGACGAACTCTAAATGCAGGACATCAGCAAGGGAATAACCCTGGCTGTATCCAGTCCTTCCCCATCCCTGGAGTTTTCCTGGACGGGTAGCTCCTCAGGAGAGGTGCTGGCCACCAGGAACGTGGCTTTTCCCAAGCCTCTGTGAAGCTGCAGGGCCGATAAGAGGCCCCTCCCCGGCCGCCAGGGGAGCAGAACGAACGGGCTGTGCCTGCCTGGCTGATAAAGAGGAACAGCTCCAATTAACCACCAGCAATTCCCTCTGTTTGTATTGGAACACGGCGTCCTGAGCACGGGCTGTCCTCGGCTCGGAGCACCTCAAACCAGACCCAGGGCTTTAAACCACGAGGTGATGCACGGAATAATTGATATTGCTGCGGGTTGGGTGGTTTTTTGTTTCAAACCCCCTTCCTGGCCATCATTTTGTAGCTGGTTTTGACTGTGGCGTATGGGAACATCCCTGGTACCACAGCTCCATCATAACCCTGCTTCCCAGAAGGGAATTCGGCCTCCAGTCTGCCCCAGTCTGTGCCATTAATCCATAATTCATCGCTGGAGACAGCCCAGATGTGAGCGCGGGACCGGCCGCGCCGTCGCTCCGCAGCGATTTGGCCGAGAGGTGCCAATTATTTCTTGGTATCATTTTAAAGAATTCGGGTCCCCAGATGGGGGAAAACTGCAGGACATCTTCAATGGGAAAGGGAAAAACAGTGCGAACAGACTTTCTTTATTAGCAGAGAAAAGAAAGATATTTTAGCTAAAGGCTTCCAACTTGAAAAAATAAAAAAAAGGAAAATTTGACTGAAAGAGAGAACTTACTGTTTTGAAAGAGTTTGCTGGGTGGAGACATCAAACTGAAAGGATCTTGTGTAATTCTGCTTTTTAGGTCTAATACTAAATTCACCCATTTATTCCTTTGCTTCCCCACAGGGAGATGGCTGAGGAATGCTCAGGAAAAAGCTGATTTCTGGAGTAGCTGGAAGCATGTGGCATCTCCCAGGATCGGCCCCAGACACTTCTGTCTCTAATTTTTGTCCAGACAGCTGATATTTCAGAGCTCTTCCCATCCTCCAAGCCCTCTGCAAGTGTTAAGTATTTTTTGCATCCAGCAAATGGAACAATAACGGAGGACTTAATTTTCCCATCTGTCAACTCGTCCTGAACAAATTGTACGTCTTTCTCTTCGGAGTGAAATCTCAGCTAAATTAAAAGCTTTGGTGTTCATTTTCATGTAGCAGAGGTTCTGAAGGAAATTCTGTCAACGCATTTCTGCCTGGTTTTTTTCTTCTTTTTTTTTTCCAAACGTATTAGGAATCGCAGATGATTTGTTTTTGTAACTTGGGTGGTGGCTCTGTCTGAGGTATCGAACCTTAAATCATGCTGCCCTAAAGTAATGCTGATCAGGTTGAAGCCAGAATTATCATGGAATTCTGGAATGATTGGGGCTGGAGGGACCTGAAAGCTCATCCAGTGCCACCCCTGCCATGGGCAGGGACACCTTTCCCTATCCCAGGCTGCTCCAAGCCCTATCCAGCCTGGCCTTGGACACTTCCAGGGAACCAGGGGCAGCCACAGCTGCTCTGGGAATTCCATTCCAGCTGCTCCCCATCCTCGAGGGAGCAATTCCTTCCCAATACCCCATCCATCCCTGCCCTCTGGCAGTGGGAAGCCATTCCCTGTGTCCTGTCCCTCCAAGTCCCTCTCCAGCTCTCCTGGAGCATCTTTAGGCTCTACCAGGAGCCTGCTTTTCTCCAGGCTCAATATTTGGGGCACAAACGCTGTGTCAAGGGTGGTTTGTGGTGTTGGCAAGGGCAAATCCAGGGAGAGTTTTTCTTTGGAGATATTCCTGTGCTGCTGCAGAGCCCGAGGGCCACGAGCCGGGGGTGATGCTGCAGGTGCCACCCTGCCCTGCTGAGGACCACGGGCAGAGCCTGGTCCTTGTTGTTCTCCAGGCCGGGGAGCGCTGCTCCCTTCTCCCCCTGAGCCCCGGATCTGCAGCAGGGGGTGACACAAGAGGTGTTTTGGGTGACACAAGAGGTGTTTTGGGTGCAGAAACCCCCTTCTCTCACAGTTTTATTTCCTTGTAGGATATGTTGTCTGTCCTCCCCTCATCCTGCCCCTCCCCTGTCCCAACGTCACCCAGCTGGCAGGCTCAGATAAGGGCTCGAGGGGGAGATAAGAAGCTCTTCCCCTTCCCCTCCCTCATCGGGAGCAGCAGCAAACGCTGAGGCTCCGCTTTCGCAACCCCACCAGCTCCGTTAAATGCACGGGAAAGTGAAACCCGTCACATCCCCCCGCCCCGGGCTCCGGGAGGAAGATTTGTCAACGCAAATCTTTGGTGTTCCCCTTGTCCTTAGCACGCCTAAGCCACCCTTGACCTACCCTAAACCCAGGACAGGTTTACCTCGAGCAAAACCCTGCTCTGTGATGTGGCAGAGACACACCCTGCAAGAGACAGGTAGGAATTTGGCTCCGGAGCTGTTTTCATTGGAAAACAAAAGGGTTTCTGTGACAGTCCGGAACAAGTGCCAGTTCAAGGGTATGAACTCTTTTCAGACCGTGGTACCTGCAGGATATTCCTCACAAGGTTCCTCCAAGCCCGCAGTAGCTTTTCCCACCCTTCCCAATTAGGCAGCTGGAGTGCAGTGTAGTGACAAATCCCAGGAAACTGGGAAAACAGGGCAAATAAATAACTTCTCCTCATTGTCTGGTGGCTTGTCCCCTCAGCAAGGCATTCCCAGAGCGGCATCCATGGATGCAGCCGTGCAGAGCGCCAGGAAGCAGCGCCAGGGCTCCGGCAGGAATCATGTGGGGTGACTCCTGCTGGGATGTTCAAAGGTGGTGCGATAACTTCCCCGCACCGCTAATGAAGTAGAAGAGGAGGGAAAGAGGCAGCTACTGCCTGGCTCAGGTTCTCCCTGCTCCGAGCTCCGGTGTCAGGAGCTGCTGGCGATTCCAGCGCCGGTATCCATAGCAGGAGCTTTGGAGCGGATCAGGTTCAAGTATTTTTGCTGGCTCGTGCTGCAGCAGGGATAAATTATGATATCAAAACAGGGAGATGTTGTCACACAACCATCTCCCCTCGTGGGGTCAAGGTTCTGCTTTATAGCTCGGAAAGCCATTAGTCCATTTGAAAGCATATGCCCAAGAACGGACAAAAAAAGGTCTTGTGTGTTTGGGTCAGAGCTGCAGACAAAAGGCTCTTTGTGCTGGGCGCTGACAATGACAAATAAAGAGGAACCTGTTGATCTAGGAGAGAAATGGAGGATTATGGAAAGATCACATGGTGAGAAAAAGACCTTGGCTGTTTGTCTGGCCGTGGGTCTCGCCTGTCGTTAAAATGCTTTCTGCAGCTCCGGCGTGTTTGCTCAGAGAGACGCTGGCTCCTGCTCACGTGCTTTTCTCTAGCCTGCAAAAGGCTACCTGTGCCTGAATGTGCTGCCCGCATCTGAGACGTGATATGCCCTTACCTGGCTCCCGGCCAGGTGTGAGGCGTCAGGGCAATAATTAATGTTTGCAAATGTCTCTGATCGTGGCCGGAGCAGCAGAAACACTAAAACCCGGTGTCTGTCCAACCATGGCCATAAATACAGGACACAAAGACAGCCCAGCAACAAAACGCCTGTAATTCAACAAAGTTATTGGAAGGAGCCCAAAAGCTATGTCTAATGCTAATAATAAGCATATTTCCCAAAGGTAACATTTGATTTCTCTCCAAAATGAAACATATTTGAAGCTCTGCCTGGCCGTCATTGTATAGCAGATTAACTAGGGCAGTTTAATGTGTGACTGAGTTTGTAAAGCCTTCAGCCAGCTCTGGAGAAACAGCCACAGTCTTGACAAGACTGGGCTACAAAACACTTCCCAGATAATGTGGTGTTTTTCACAGTAAGCCTGGAAAAAATAGGGAACGGCTTTGGGTTTGTGGCACGCACATCTGGCAAGTGCAGAGCCCGGATCGGTGTGCAGAGAACACGCTGACCAGAAATATTTATACTCGGCATTGATGGGCTGCCTAAAATGACCTCCAGAGCCTGTGCAGCGCACCATGGATTTTTAAAAAATCTGTTACAGCCCATTATGTGCTGGAATGCATCCGAGTCCATCAGCGCAGGGAGCCTCTGCTCGAGGAGACCTATGGAAATGGGTGGAATCGGGAATAAAGCAGGGCTGTGGGGGGGGGAAACAACAACAGAATGCTTCCCCCCGGTTTTATTTATCTTTACAGCAGAAGAGATGGAGCTGGGGAAGGCGAGTGGGAAATGAAGCCCAAAGGGAGAGGCCCTGGCTGTTCTGTGAGTGCTGCTCTGAAATCAATGCAGATAACGCGCTTGGAAGGGCTCTCTCATTTACTGGTTTTCCGTAAATTGCCGGGCCACGCCTCCCAGTGATAATGGGAGAGTTCTGCCTGCGCCAGTGAAAATATACTGCAGCATGAAAAAGGAGTGTGCAATTCCTTGGAGCTGCACTGGGATAGCTTAGTCTGGGCTGCCCTGAGTTCCATACATTGGAACTCCCCCGGGTTCCGCCTCTCGGTCCCATGGAACAGAGCGTTCCTCCCTTCCCCGAGTTCATCCCAAAGACACAACAAACTCTTTGAGGCACAACATCCTCCTGCACAGGGAAATGCCATCTCAGGGAGGTCTGCAGTGCCCATCCCCGCAGGTGCCCAAGGAATTCCTGGATGTGGCTCTCAGTGCTCCGGGCTGGGGACAAGGTGGGGATGGGGCACAGATTGGACTCGATGGCCTCGGAGGGCTTTTCCAACCTCAGGGATTCTGGAATTCCTGCTCACCAACCTCTCTGGCAAAGCAGAGGCATTTTCTAACCACTGCTCTTCCTTCTCCTTTGCCATCCTGGTTTTTCACCCTGGTAGCGGGTGATGCACTCCCAGCACTGCTGGATTAGGCCTAGGGTCCAATTAGCCTCATTAAAAGCATAAACTAATAATTCCTCGTTCCAAGTTGGTTTGCCATGGACAGCCCCACCAGGGATTTAGTGCTTGATACTGGAGCTGGGGCTTAGCTTTTCTTTTAATAACATTTTTTAACTGGAGGCAGTTCTATTTATATATGCTTTGGGAGGGTAATTTTATGGGTAAATATAATCTTTATTAATATTTTCTTTGTTAACTCACTGATGTTGGTAAAGAGCTTTGAAGATGAAAGCACTGGATGCAATAAATATTAACGTTATTCCAACTTATTTGAATGTTGCCAGCATTCCAGCTCCAACATCTTTCATCCAAGAATCTCAAAGTGCTTTTCCAAATGTTAATTAATTTCCTCTCAGCAGTCCAGGGAGATACCTGTTAGTACCAGCATCTTCATTTCCCAAAGGAGGCAGCCTGAGTGCGTTTCACCCCATGGTTTTGGGCAAAACCAGCTGATATGGCAGGAGTTTTTTGGGACTGATCCAAAAATTCCTGCCTCCCATTTTCCCAGCCTTGCTGCCTGACAGCATTCCCTTCCTGGGAGTGGGGTGTGACACTCAAGTGTTTCAGGTGCTTTTATTGGTGGCTCTTAAAAGAAAAAACCCAGACAACGATCACGAGCCCCACCCAGGGCAGGGGAGGAAATGAAACTCTTCCAAATCACAACGATCACACTCAGGAACCCAGGAGCTTTCAGGATTTTTGATGTGCAGGAGGAAATCTTAATGGGATGTTGGTTTCGAGTCCTATTGTAGAGTCAGAATCTCGTAATCCTTATTTAAAAGGCCATTGAAATGGAAATACTTTCTCAAACGCAGCACCGGTGGAGATCTGAGCTGAAGAGCACATGCTGCAGGTGAAACGTCTCCCAAAACACCCTCCCCATCCAGAGGTGAGTGAGTGATGAGACAAAAAGAGGATTTAGAGACAACGTGACTCCAGCAGGCCATGAGAACAATGAGAAGTTCAAAAATAGCAGTATTGACTGGTGGAAAAACAACATACATATAATTTGCAGGTAATTACTGCGGTATAATTAGCTGGGTTGTTTTCATATGAGCCGTCTGAAATGAACTCTGCTTGCTGCTGGAGCTCGGCTTTATTCGCAGCATTCCCATGACTCAAGGGATGCTGTAGGAAGAGTGATTGGGTAAAAAATGAAGATTTTTTTCATAGCTGAGCCCATCTTGGGGCACAGCCTGGCTGCTGCTGCTTTATTCTCAGTTTATCCTCCTCTTCTGGCACAAGAACTGGAAGTTTTGAGCATAATCCCCTCCTATAGCTCTACAGGAATCCCACACGCGGTCCATAATGGGAACTGTAGGACAGGAAAGGGATTCGAATTGTAACAGGCCTTTTTCTAGATCACTCTCTGTGAAAAATTGATATAAATCTGGATTATATGAAATTGTCAGTGTTTTACAGGCACTGAGTGGAGGGATGGGGCAGTAACACGGGACATCCTGACAAGGACTCGCTCTCCATGTTCTGGGAAATGTAGCACCTGAATTATTTTTATTTATTTTATTACCACAGACTTTGCTTATTAAGAATCGTTCAGCATCTGTAGAAACAACTTCTGACTTAAGCACTGGGGCCTTAAAAAATCACTTTTAATTGGAATGAAAGAGCTTCTCCCAGTGAAACCCTGGGTTTGTTGATGCTTTGAGTCTGAGAGTGCAATTAAAAGCCTCCCTCACCTCTGTGATGATATTTTGGAAATAAATGCAGCTTTCTGTAGCCTTCTCCTCATGTTTGAATAGTTCTTGGCCAATTTCAAGCTTCTGGAGGATCTGATGTTTTAAGTATCGCCTGGCTTTGATGCAGAATTTCTCAGCTCCCCATGACCTGCTGTGGTTGCTTTTTACTCTTTCCTCTTGTACTGCATCCACAAATTATGAAAATGGGTGCTAATGACCAAAAAAAAAATCCCAATTGTGATTCATGGAAATGGAATTTTGTTGACAAAAAAAGTGGATTTAACTCGGCCAAAGGAAATGCTTTTACAACTGGAGATGAATATCTCAGGAATGACCATTTCTTCTCGGAGAGAGAACTATTCTAGTTTTAATTTCAAAATAAAAAAGGAAAAATACAACAATTCAAGCAAACGCCTGTAGAAAAGTGAGCAGATCCACCCAACAGGGGCAGTTTTCCCAGGGAAAAGCCACAAAAGTTAATTTTAGGTGAGTAAAACGAAGATAAAGTGGATGCAAGGCCAGGGAAGTGCTGTCACCTTCCCTTGGGCTGCCCGTAACACCTCATCCCAGTACAAAACCAGACCCCCATGAACTTCCAGAATCCTGGAATGGTTTGGGTTGGAAGGCACCTCAAAGCTCATCTCATTCCCCACATCATCCCGAGAGTTGGGGCAAGAAGGGAGAAGCAAATCCTTGGAAAGAATGTGCTGATTGTTGTGCCCATGGCCATTGTCTCGCAGCTGCAAGGCTTTGTGGAGCTGTGGAGCGCGGAGGGAGCCGGGCTTGGAATGTGTCATTCCAGGCTGGGAGTGCAATCTGAGTGCACTGGGCACTCACAAATCGAGGAGAGCAACTCAGTGCTGGCGAAGATTTGCAGAAATCGCAGTGAGGGAGAGCTGGTGCCGTGGCCATGGCAGCTGTGAGTACTCGCTGGTGTAAACCTTACTCCGTGAGTAGAACCATGATACTGGAGAAGGGAAACAACAGGAAGCGGGGAGATGAGGGATGCGTCACACCGTGACACTGCTCACGTAATTACGGATTGCAGAAACTCATTTGCATGTGCTTTCCATCGTGCAGTGCCGCTGCTAGGCCACAGCTCAGAGGTGACATTCCCAAAATGGTCCAGGATCTCTCCCTGATTTCAGATTTCAACTCCCCCTCTGGGAATTGTCATAACGCAGGCAGCAAAGCTGTCAGGAAACTTTCTTTTCAAGGTAGCAGCCCTTGTTTGGGCCCAATTTGTGAGAGGATGGAAACATAATATATATAATTTGATCTAATATTGCTCTTGGATGTGGATTTCGGGGGAGATGTTTGTGCCAGCCAAATCTCAGTCACTCCCCATGAACTTCCTGCTCAGCACATTGAGCAGTGCCACGTATGTTGTTATAAAGACAAAAATGGATTTATTTTATCAGCTATTGGCTACTCCATTGTCTTCTCTTGCAGCCAAGTACTTTTCACTAAAATATACTGCTTTTTCTCTCTCAGAAAAGGGCATTTCACACATTTCATGCCTGCAACAACCTCAGCAATAAAGGGATTTTAATGGCTTGGCCGTGCTTTCTATCAAGAAAAAGTAACTGAGTCTAACTGAGAGCCTATCATTAAATAAGTTCTATTCAGGCTCAGAAATGCCCCAGTATTACTTTTAAGCAGAAAGTTTGGATTATTAGACAAAGAGGGAAAATTCTTGAAGACTTGGACTAATGAAAACAACATGTTAGCAGAAAAAAATGCATATCTGTTCAAAAAATATTATTGTGTCTGAACATGGCTTTGAGCACGTGAGTTATGTGACATGAGACACTTTTGGGGAAGTTACAGAAGAGGAAAATAAAAGAAATGGGGGTGGGAGGCAGATTCTCAGGTCATTTCTTTTACTGCCATATGGCCAAAAGGGGGAAATGTAACTTTTGAAAATTGGGACCTGAAAATATTGAGATTTTGAATGGTTGAGGGAAATCTTGATCTTTCATTTTTCTCTCTCCACAGAGGTTAAAAGCCAAAAAATATTGTAGCTTTAGCTCGGAAGCAGGACAACTGGAGGAATGTTTTGGGGGTGTTCTCCCCTACTCCAGTTGCATCCCTGTATGTCCTTTGGAAATGAAGGGAGAATCCTGACAGATCTGAGTGTTGCCATCACTGCCACAGCTGGAGCCACTGAGAGCACCTCTGGAAATTACTGTGTGTTGACAAAGGCTTTTTTTGGCAATAAACCATCATCTGAGTCTCGGGAGTAGAGAGGAACAAAATTTCATTACATGTAAATAATAGCCTAAAAATAGAAGCGCAGATTGTTTTTCTCATTAAGTTCCTTCTTCATGCTCAAGTATATTCTGCATTGAAAAGGGAGTGACTATCAAAAAGCCCAAACTGACAAAATGAAGAGCCTGGATGAGGTTTGTCTGTGAAAACCCTGGCAGAACCATTTTAAACCTGATTTTCTGTATCCCCAGTTTTAGTTTGCTTCCTTATTTTAATGCAGCTGAAGCCATTCTCAGCCTATTTTATTTAAAGCAAGTTTTGAAAGAGGACGCTGTGGTTTATGGCCATGTGTCAAGTTTGATAGTGTTATGCCATGATTTAGCAAAACACTTTAAGCACATGTCCACATCCCACTGAATTTGGTAGGAAGTGAAGAAGCAGAGGAAAAACTGTTTGCTGTGCAGCAGCCTCATTCAGGGGGAAAAAAGTAATTGAAATAAAACAAGCATTTGCTTTCACACAATTATAGATCTTTTTTGCCAAATCCTTTCAGCTTGACGCAAACTCATTGATCACATTAGATCACGATTATTACACATATTTAATCATTTCAGAGGAAGGGCTCTCCACTGGGCTGGCTCAGGCCACTGAAATAGACGGGCTAATTATGGGACCTGTGGGCGTGCTGGAGTCATCTGACTTTTATGTTTTTAGCTGTCTTGCCGAGCACCCTGCCCCCTCCCCAAACCAGCGTTGCAGACACTGAGATAAGTCTTCATTACACGCGGGATTAAGCCAGAGTATCGGAGTGTTGCTCATCAGCCTCCTCTAATTGCTGCTCATTTTCTGAATGCTTCGTTTGATGTGTCGCAGAACTCCACGAGAACAGCGGACTCTGGGCATCCATGGAAATGGGATGGAGGCATGGCCTGGAAAAGAAAAAGAGGGGTGTCAGCGAGGAGTGCCCCCAGTTTTCTGTCAGTCTGGAGAATATTTCTGGGTGAAACGCTTGGAAATGAAATGTTTGGAAAGAGATACGAGTTGTTTTCTTTGCTAAGCATATCAGGACTTCATATATATTCTTACCAAAGCCAGGATGGCATCAAAAAGCTATTTATTGAACACATACAATGCATGTATGTTCCTTTTCTAAGTTAAGCATATGTGGTCTGCCCACCTTGGTCAACATCCATAGAATTTTGTCCCCGATCAATGGAATGTGACACATCCTGATATGAATCCATTGTCATCCCTACTTACTATGAGTTTTTTTCATTCAGGGAATCAGGACTTCATATAAATATCCTTACCAATAAACAGCATCGTATCAAAAAGCTCCTTAAAGACATTTGACATCTCTGTCCCATTCTCCCCTCAACACAAACGACGTAATTTTAAATCCTGGGTAACCCTTTGAGTCAAATGTTATAAATTTTAGTTCCATAATTACCACCCATGGTTATCTTAGCACAGGTTCCCTGCATGGAACCAAGCACGCCTTGTTTTAATCTGCAGAGTTGAGACATTAAAGCTTTATTTTGTCTTTCAGTGCCCATAATCCGAGCGCTTTCTGAATGTACGATGATAGATTGTATGGCAGCTATGGAAAAGTAGAAAATTTTGTCTCCTTTGTCCTGTTCTGTGGATTAAGATGAAGGCCAAGGGAGAAATTGTCATGGTGATCTATATTTATAGAATAACACACTGGTAGAAAGAAATTGAATCAAGCTACAGTGACTTAAATACTAATATTTAATCCACCCAAATTCACAACTGATGCCATCAACTTGTCAAGGCAGAATTTTGGTAGGTATTTTCCCCTCTGCACTATCTGGTTTGCTCTTGTAAGAACACAAATTTTACTCAAAATTGACACGAAATGGGCATATTTGGATCTCAAATCCCTGCTGTTTAGGACTCCTAAAACACCTGTACTGCTGTTCCTAGGTAACAGGAAAACCCGGGCAAGCTCACAATGATTCCCTGAACTTGTTCGCAGTAGCCCATGGAAATAAAACTTGTAATTCCCCGAAATAAAACTCATCATTTCCCGCTTGATGCGGACCAGGAGCCGGAGGTTACCCGAGCACCCGCTGAGGTACCCCAACCCCATCCCTTTCGGCTCCTAAAGGTCTTAAACCCACGGATTAAGTAGCAGGAAGCGGAGTTGCAAAACCCGATTTTAATCAACATATTTATTACAGCAGGAATGCGCATCCACCGCTTCCCTGTGGCGATCCGGAGGGTCCCCGCCAGGCTGAGGGGAGCCGGGGCGCGGGTCCCTCTGGGAGCGCGCAGCGGGGACGGCGGCACCGCGGGGGCCGCGCTGCGCAGGGCGAAACTTTGCGGGCAGGGCGGCGGCCACACGGTGTCCCCGGGGCAGCTCGGGAACCCCGCCGAGGGCCCGGGCGCTGCCGCGGCCCCGAGCCGAGAGCTCCGGCCGGCGCTGCCCGGCGGGGACCCCCCGCCCGAGGAGGCACAAAATGGCGCCGCGATTCAAACGCTGCGCGCTGCGGGCGGGCGGGGCGGCGGGGGGGGGCGGTGTCCCGGCGGGGTTCACTGCGCCTGCGCGCAGAGTCGCAAGATGGCGGACAGTGCGGAACTAAAGGTAAAGCGCAGCTCCGGGTCCCCCCGCGGCGCCGCCGGGGCCGCGGCCGAGACCGACCCGGGGCGAGACGAGTCCCGCCGGGGCGGCCGCGGCGGAGCCCCGCCGGCAGCGGGGACTGAGGGGCGGGGCGGTCGGGGAGCGGAGCGCGGAGCTGCCTCCCCTCGCCGCCCCCCCTCGCCGGCCGCGCTCCGCCGGGCGGCCCCGCCGGCAGCCGGGGCAGCGCGGGCGGCTCCGCTCCGCGCCCGCCGGGTTGGGCTGCGCCGCCGCGGGCTGAGGGCGGCGACCGGGGGAGCCCCCGCGGGTGCCGGCGCGGGGCGGCGCGGCCGCTCCCGGGGCGGGGGACGGAGCCCCGGCGCCCCGCGAAGTTTGCAGGGGAGTCCGGCGGGAGCGACCCCCGGCAGCGGCGGCGCCCGCGGTGACAGCGGGGGGACCGCTCCGGAGAGCGCGGCTCGCCGCCCCTCGGGTAAATAAAGAACGTCACAAGCAGATGTGGAGGAGTTCCGCGGTGTTGAGCTGGCGGCGGTCCCTGTCATCCTGCGAAACACATGGAAACGGGGCGCTCCGAGCCACCCCGGAGCGGGGCCGGCGCTCCCCAGGCGGGGGTCGCTGGGTTTGGGGGATTTTTGGGGGGTTTTGGGGGCTCACCCGGGGGGCAGGAGTGGGAGCAGCTCTGCCGACCGCGGAACTTTGGATTTCCTAGCGCGCAAAAGAAGCAGCAATTTTGAGGAACAGCACTCGTAGGATAGAGGGTGGTGGGGTATCCGCTGTGTACACGTACAACAATCCAAGGAAAAGACCCCCCGAAACTTTACAGGCGCTTTGAGGCCGTGTGTGGGTGCAGACTGTGCCCTGCACACCCAGCAGGGTGGTAAAAGTTTCAGAGTTTCCTTGCAGTTGTCACAGGGTCGTTATTCACCCGGAGGGCTCCTGCCTCCTCCTTTAAAGTTCATAGAGTGAACGGCACAAATCAGGTGGATGTTAAATGTGTACAAGTGCGTTAAATGTGCAACATAAACTACCGAATATGTCAAGTATGACTAAGGAAATATTTCGTCTTTCCCTAGAGGTTTGGTAGATCTCAGTTTTCTGTGTATCAAAGGTATTGTGCGCTTTCATTTTTAGATGCTTGAGGAGCTGTCAGCAGTTAAATATAAAATCTTGAGTGTGTTCTGACTTCTGTGGGTCGGGACCCTTCAGATCCTCCTTTAAATCCTCGTCTGGCCTTCGTTTCTCTGGGTATCTTCAGACCATATTGTATTGCTTGAGCTGTGTAGTCCTTAAGCCTTTTTTCTTTTCAAACTGTGCTTCCCGCATAACGAGATCAAAGGGTTAAGATGTGATTCCAGCGCTCAACTTTTGTTAATTTTAGCGTGGCAAATGGAATAGTGTGTTTTGGTAACTAACTCTGAGAGTTGCGGGGTGCACAGCAGCCAGTTTGGGTTTATGTGATGCCTTTATTAGCAAGACTGACTCAAAAGGAGTTAAAAGAGATGGGAGATAGGGAATAAAGTCATTCCAAACCTCTTAATTGATCGCTCTTTGAAGTCTCCTTCTTGAGAACCGGTAGAGAGAAATCACAATTTTTTAAATTCATGTTTCCTAAAGTGCCATTGCTGCCTCAGGGGTGTGGAGGGTAAATGCCAAACTGACTATTTTATTCTCAATTTCAGTTTTCTGCTCAGGTTATGGAGTGGTACTTGCAGGCAGGGACTGTAGGATGGCACTCTATGAACAGTTGGGCTTTTTTCTGTAGCTGTGAGAGCTTGGCAGTTTGCATAAGAAAAAAACAGTTGCTTCATAAATTCATACTTTGAAGACCTCAGGACATTCTCCTTCTTTTGTCTTTAGACTGCATAGAATTACAAAAGGTGTGTGGGTGGGTCCTGCTCTGTCAGGAAGGAGAGGGGGCACAAAATCTGCTTGGGGTTGTAGCTGTCACCCTGCAGCTCTCCAGGACAGCACGGGTCCTGAAGTACTGCAGGAGGTGAGCGCTCCTTGGAAAAATCTGGCTCATGGAAAGCCCTGACATCGTGGTTGGGGGCACTGGGTATTTTTTAAGCGGGAGTAAATCCCCAGAAAACATGCTTTTAAGTTCTGTTTTTGGGAGTTGAAAGGAAACTAAGGGAGGGTTTGTGATGAAGACTCTGCTGTTTGAAGAATGGCCAGTGAATTCCTTTAATTATTTTAATTTTCTTAGGTAAAACCTTTTATGGTTCTCCTCTGATTAGTTAGCAAATGGGATTGATTTCAGATTTAGTGATCTTTAAAAACTGAAATCAACTGTAATATTTGGGCAGGGTCTCTTTTGCCTGGCCAGAAAAAGTTTGTCAGAAAAACTTACAAGTTTCTAAAACTTTGTTGCCTTCCTGTGCAAAGAACCCGGGGGTTACATGTGGGGAGTGTCACATGTGGGAATTAGGGAATGTGATATGATGGGTGCTATTGCCAAAGGAAAATTAAAGTTCTTGCTCCCTCCAGAAAAACAGTGGTCAGTCCTCCTTGCCACATTTTTTCATGGAGTTTTAATCATGAAATTGCCCTTCCTGTAATGTATTTTCTTACCACAAGCAAGACTGTTTCAGCCTTTTTGCCCCATTTGGGATTGTTTGTTCTATTGGAAAAACAATAACCAGATAAGATCAAACATACTTTGCAGATCCCAGACTTGTGAGGTTACCGAGTTCCTCAGGACTCGGGAAGGTTTGGGTAAATTGAAGCAGTATGTTATCCTTTCTGCTGCTGAAAGAAGGTAACTGGAAAGTTTGTTCTTCAGAGTTCTCCCTCACTCTGAGGCTGAGGCATATGTGAATTTTCCTGATCTTAATTACTATTCCTGTCTAATTGCACACAGACTCTAATTTATCTCAAGGTAAGCTATTTAAAGCTCTTTCTAATTGGAAGGAGTATACTTGAGTGATTAAATCTTTCCTTCAATATTTCTTACATCTCTTTAAATTGGTTATTAGATTGTTGTGATCTTTGCCTTCTACTCCAGCATTTTGGAAATCATTACACAGTTTGCAATAATCAATTCAATTAAACATGGATCAAAGAATGAAAAAGCAAAGCTTATGTTCAAGTATTGTCATTCTTGATACTGTCCTAAGAAGCTGGTTTGGAAAGCACATGCTGGGAGGTTTTCTCCTTTGTTCTCTCTCCTTTTAAGAAAGTGCCTTTGGGGATTGAAGAGATCCCTGGTGTGTTTCTTGTTAGACATAATTTATACTTTAAAAAAAAAAAAAAAAGTGAGCCAAGAGTTTGAATGAAAATTCATCACAGCATTTCCACACAATGGTGAGGAAAACAAGCCACTTAGAAATGCTCAGTTGGGAAATACCCCTCCCCAAAATCGAGGGAAGCAGTTCTGGAGGGGGACAGCAGTGCTTTCAGGGAGTGACAGCAGTGACAAATGGACCTGTGCAATTGCATCCCCAGTTCGAATAAGTGTAATCTACCTACTTCAGTGTTCAATTAGAATTTTACACTTCTGCATTATGAACTATTTTTGCTTAATCCTTTTATAAGTTACTGGGGTTGCATGTTGCTGAGATTAAAGTAAATATAATCTACTTTTCATTGTTACCGACTCCATGGATTACATTCGTTCGCGCTGTAATTTGGTGTGTGTCAGCAGAATTGGTTTTTTAACTGGTTTTTGGTCTGGGTATCTTCTTTTGAGCTTTTGGTCATCAGCACTGGGGTTGCAGATATCAGAGGGATAAAATTGGCAGCTGAACTGTCGAAGCCCCAATCCATAACCCCTTTTTATTGCCAATAAACCGCAGATTGTCGTGTGCACATAAATACAGTGTCAGTGCACTTGTGGATAAACCTTCCCCATCCTGGAAAGATCTGTGGGTCTGTGCAAGTGAAATTCTTGTGAGAAGGAAGGGAGGAAGGTATCAGCACCAGCATTTCGTAGAAGTTGGTTTTAATTAATTTACAGATCATTTTTCTTTTGCTTACAAAGATATTTAGAAATTCCAGTTACAAGCAGGTAGCAGATGCATCTTATTTAGGTTTCTTGCATGAGAAAAGTGTTCCTGCAGGGAGGGGAAGTGCCCACGACTGCCTGGCCATTGATAAGAATGCTCATGGATCAGGCACACAAGACAAATAGTTAAAAACATCCCATGGAGCAGGGTGTGGACAGTTCAGATACCTCTGATATTGAAGTTATTTATAGGGATGCAGCCTCTGAGTGCTGTGGTTTATACCCTGCCCTGCATCCACCAGAGGCCAGGGAAGGGCAGACTTGTCGCTAATGTGTTTGGCACCGTGGGATCGAGTTCCTGGAATCTCTTCTCGGAGAAATCAATGTCTCATCAGTTCCCTCTGTAGTGCCATTAGAGTGAAAACCAAAACAGAACTTCAGGCACTTGAGACCCGAGTGCTGCCTGTAATTGTTCTGAGATACCCCCAGCCCTTTCCCATCCTGATGCCTTTCGCTGGAGCGTCTCCTGGAATCCTTGTTTGTCCTAAAGCTTAGAGTGAGTTGGGCTGGTGGATTCCATCCAGTGGCCTTCACTGGACTCTGCTAAAAGTATGGAATTTGAAGCAATAGTCCCTTGGTTGCTGAGAATCAGCATTTTGGAAGGGTTAATTTTTGGATCACTCAGTGTTCCAGAGGATTTGTGGCTGGAGAATGGATTGGATCTCTCGTGGCTTTTCTCTTACACAGGGCGTTGGTCTTTGGCTCCATGAGGGCAAGAATTTCACCTACAGACCTGAAGTTGTGTCAGAAATGTTTGCTTTTGCTGCTGTGCTTCCAGTGTAGAGACTTTTGCTTTACAGGTGCCCTTCTAATGGAAAACTCGGCTTTATCACCCTCCATAAAAAGTAGTAAAAGCCTTTTGAAAACCCTGGATTTCAGAGAAGAATGCAAACATGGCTTTTATGTGAAAAACTTGTCTGTAAATACCTTGTGTGTCTTGTGCTGTCCCCCTTCACCTCTGATTAACAGAATTGTGCCTGCAAAAATCACAGAGAAATGTTTGTCCTGTTCTCGGTGGGGGAGAAAAGGGGAAATGTTCGTTTTAGGTGATGGGGCAGATGGATTTTGGAATCCTCTCGGTGAAGCTCAGGTATTGATTGTCTCGTTGCTCTGTCACTGGTCCAGCTCTGTGCAGACCAGTAAGTGCTGAGAGCATCGGTTTGGGCTTTTTAAAGTGGAGATGATTGGATTTTATGACGCAGAAGTTGCCCATAGTACCTTCAATAGCAGTCTGTTCAGGGAAACAAATGCCTTTCTTAAAAGTAGAATCTTTTACTAGGGAGGGGGATGAGGAGGAGAAAGGAGCTTACAAAAGACCGCTTATTTCTGTAATTTTACTCAATGCTATCAAAGCCATTTCAAACATAGTCGCTGCCATAAAATGTGACTATTTCAAAGTAAATTAAAAGCTTGGGGGCTGCAAGACAAACTAGAAGGTATTAAACCTTTGAGAATATACGGAGTTGAGGATGGGGCCAGGAGATGTTGGTTTTATCAGGCCTTGTTCTGCTCTTGCAGATTTTCAGTGGCAGGCAGAACCCCGTGAAACCAGGTTAACAGGATATTATTGTTCTCCCTGTGCTGTGGTTCAAACCTCTGTATTGTCTTTTCTTCTGCCTCTTTGGCTGAGGCTCCCGTGGCTGGTGCAGCTGTATTGATCCAGGAGTTGGTCAGCAATTTGCTTAATCTTATTCTCCTTTTGGGATTAGGGCTGGCTGTGGATGTCTCTGCTGGTCTGTTGTGTTAGCAAGCACTGGGGGGACAGCAGAGTGCTCTGAAGCTTGGATTCCAAGGCTAGGGAAGAGTGGGAGTTAGCAGAGGGTGGGTATTATGGGCTTGTGTGGAATATGGGAAACAAAGAAATGAAAAGCCAGGGTACAATTAGACCAGAGGTCAGCCTAAGCTTGACCTTCATGTCTATAGGAGATGATATACGAGAGATTTATATGGGAAGTGGCATGATAATTAATGAGAAGGAAAAGGAGCCTTTAAAGGCTTTGCTTGGGACTGATGGAGCCCTGGGCTCTGCAGCAGAGCAAAGACTCCGTGGCCATGTGGAAGTTTATTTAGGGGACAGAGATAAGTGCTGGTCACCTCATGTTCAGATGGCTCTGCAGTGAACTTCCCTTGTTTGCGTTAGGAGATGGGAATGAGCTTGCTGGACACATGCTAATAAACATGCATGGCTCTGCCTCCTCTGCTCCGGCCAGGCCTGCCTGGGCTGCAGGAAGCGCTCCAGTGGCCGGTTTCCACCTGGGAAGGACGTCTGACAGTGGGACAGGGAGCGGGAGGCGTTCCAGTCTCTGCCCTGCTTTGAGGCTGACACGGCCAGCAACTCTTCCTTAATAAATGATGCATCCCTTTATCTCTGTAGATAACATCCTTCCCTGTGCCTTACGTGTTTATGGTGTATTCTGAGTGCTTTTTCCCAGTTTCCAGCCCTGGTATAAATTGTCATACTAAATTCTTCAAGCCAGAGTTCAGCAAGACACTCCTATTGGTTTTTCGTGGTGTTACTTTGTTTGACACCTTCTTGCTCCCTTGATCCTGATCATAGATCCCTTGGTGATTCTGATTTGAAGGGACTGTAGGAAATCTGCAGCCCAACCTCTGCTGGAAGCAGGATCAGCTGAGAGGTCAGAACAGGTCACTCAGGACTTGATCCAGTCTGGTGAAACGTCTGAGGATGGAGATGGCACCACCTCTGTGGGCAACCTCTTCCACGGCTTAGCTGTTCTCATGGTGAAAACAGGTTGGTTTGGTGTTTTTTAATATCCATCCTGAGCCTCTTCCTTCAGCTTGTGCTGTGTTCCAGTAGGAAGATCATGGCTCTCTTTCCTTGACATGCTGGAAGGTTGCCAGGAGGTTGCTCCAAAGCCTTCTTTGAATGAGCCCTGTTCCCCAGCCTCCTGCCAGGTCATCCTGCTGGACCTCACATCTGTGACAAAGCAGATTGTTTGGGAATGGGATTTGGACAGGTGATTCCACGCCATGATGTCATTCTCGAGGAGTTTTTACTCCTGAGGATTTCTGTTAGTGGACATCCTCGGCAGTGTGCAAAAGTAGTTCCTGAGACTGTCCACTGGTACCAGTGGAAAAGGTGGAAATTGCTGCCAAAAAATTAAATTTCATAAGCAGTGGACATTCAGAGTGGAGAAGGTGACACACAGTGGGCAGCTCTTCCAGGAGGCTCCATGAAATTACTGTCCATTTTGAAGCTTGGGATACCAAGCTCTCCCACTCTTTTCCCCTTTTCCATTAAATACATGGTTCTAAAGCAGATGGAAAACTGAGCTCGATCTCCTTGCTTGGCTGCAACACCTGAAGTTGCATCTTTTGTGGCCACAGTCAGTGGAGTGTGCAAACATGTGATAAATGTTCTCAGAAGTTTGTGCTGGGCAGACCTCAGAGGCCTGGCTCTTCTAAGATGGATTTACACAAGATATTCAACTGAAAAATGATTAGTTCGTGTGCAAAATAGAATATGAGATAAAAATAGCAGCAAACTGAGTTTTCCTTGGCAGTTTAGCCTAGGTGCAGCACACTATTCCATATTTTTAAAAAAAAAAAAAAGCAGAAGCCAAATGCAATAGGGATAATTTGGTTCAGGTAAAATCTGTAATCTGAACTGCAGGAGAGTCCTGTAAAAAGTTGTGGGGATGAGAATGTTTTTGATACATTCATTCCTCATATTGTTTCTCGAGACTCCCTTGACAAAATGATCTCACTTTTGTGCAGATGTTGTATCTTGTTTCCCTGGTGCAAAATAAGAGGCTTTGAAGCAGTCCAAGTATTTGTGTAGATTTTCAGCTTCTTGGAAAAGCTGTTGGAGCCAGCTCTGCTCAGGCTGTGGATGGAGCTGTGAGTGCACCTAGAAATGCACGGCACAAGGATGAGAAACGTGGGACAGAAACAAAGCTGTTCCTTTTGGTAGGTTCTGTGTTGATTTAACAGCATCTCATCTGTGAATCTGCTGAGGCCACTCCATGGCAGGGCTTCAAATTTTTTTAAACCAAGTATCAGAACTGTTGTTGGTTTGAATCACAAGGATTTTAGATAATATTTTTCTAAAGGGTGTCCACCCAGGTCTTCATTCAGTTAATTCCTACTTTTACCTCTTTGCTGTTAAAATTTGACTCTTTCTGTTCTGCGGTAACATTTTTATTCGAGGCCCTCGACAATGTCACTTGGGTTTCGGAGGAAATGGCTAAAAATAAATGTGTTATAAACTGATTCTTAGGAGTGGAAAAGTGGCTGTGGTGGTTCAGACCAATTCTCCCTGGTGTTGTCCTCCTGCAGCTTCTGGAAATGAGTCAGTGGGGAAAGCAGCAACAGGGCAAAGTGGGAGAAATACCTGTCCCCTTCCTGCCATATTCCTCCATCTCCAGCCACTTCAGCTCACCTCTCTGGATCCAGTGGGCTGGATGAGCCATAATAAATCTGTTTCCAAGTGCCTGCCTAGGTTTCTCTTGAACCTTTACAATCTGATTTTGTTTGCAGTGTTTTGGGAGGAATTTCTGTTCTGCTCTTTGCAGTGTGAGGACCCTGCTCGTGTCATTTTGAGCCTGCTTCCATCCATGGCTGGTGTGTGATGGAGGAGGGCAAACAGCTCATCCCTGTCCATCTCTGTGTGCTGCTCTAGGTTTTCTAGATTGGATCATAGCTGTCACCAGGTCCTCTATTTTGAGGTTGAAAACTCTTAGCTTTTGTTATTTCTTCATTAGGGGAGTTGTGCTGGACTTGTGCCATCCTAAGAATGTTTCCACTTCCCGTGTGTGCGTATATATTTATTTTTCTATGATGAGACCACCAAACCCACCCGCACTTGGAGCTTTGGGTGAAGCAGGAATTTATATAATTTAGAATGATTTCTTATTTGCTCTCTGCTCCCTTTCCAATGATTTCTCCCAGTGATTTGTGTGCTTGCAGCTGAGCTGATGTTTTCATACCTGTGTTTATCTTGGGCCCAGCTGTGGCAAAGGTCACCCCCGAGCTCTGTAAAGCTCTGGGCTGGCTGCTCTGCTTTTCCCACAGGCATCACTTAAGTGATGGACATTAAACTGGGCTCTGCCAGTGATGCTTCATCCTTAAAACCCTGCTGATCCCTAGGTTTTCTTGGATGTTCAGGAACAGGTTAAGCCGAGTGTGCCAGTGCAGAACTCCACGCATGACCTTCCTCTATTGTTTGCTCTTGGAACAGCTCAGCCACAATGGTAACAGAAGAACTTTGAATAGCAACTGAGGATCTAGGGCCTGGTTTTATTTTTTTGAAGAAGTTATTAATGCTGGAGGAATACTCAGCTTGTGTGTGCAGACTGGATTTTCATAGTTTCCTTTGACCTGTGCTATTCTGTTGTTTTTAAACACATGGAGGACTCTGAGGTGGTGCCAAGCTGTTTTAAGGGGAAGCAGAGATGTGTTGGAACTTGTTTCCTATGTTCAGTTCACTCGAAAAGTTTGGTAAAATGTGCCTTTGTTTTTCAGAGGACATTCACACAGTTTGGTAAAGGGCTTGAGCTAAATAATAACTGATTAACTTCAGGGACTCCTTAATTTTTTGGGCCCACATGATGGTGTCTCGATGCCTTTATTTTTATTTTTCCCCAATATTTTTCCTTTTGACATAGAGGCTGAGCAGTGAAGCAATTGGAACATCCTTACCTGGAAATAGGAGCTGTACGGTGTTATCTAGTGAGCGGATCAGAAGGCACAAAGGTGAAGACAATTCATACTAAAATTCCCTGCTGAAACCCGGGAAATGCCTTGTTTTGTCACGGGACCCTAAATAATCCCTCGTGCCCCTGTGCCTGTGGCCCGTGTGTGTAAAAGGGACAGGCAGGACATAAATTCATGAACGTGTGAGAGTTATTCAGAGGCCATTAATGAGCTGCAAAAGACTTGTCTATATGCAAATTCCTATTCAGAGTGGGATTTGGATGAGGGTGGTTAATGAGGTGGGGCAGTGGTTTGGTCAGTCAGGATGAAAAGGAGCAGTGAGTGGAGCATCCTTCTCCCTCTGCCCCGAGAGTGGGATGGGAATGGGGGGAGGAAGGCTTGGAAAAATGAGGGAGTGTTTGACTCTGCAGTCAGCGCTGCAGAAACTGCACCTCTCGCTTGGTCGGGATTTTGATAACTTTGCTATCAGAATTTTCTTAGGCAGCTCTTTGGATCCTGGTTTGTTCTTGTGGCTGAAGCCAAGTGAATGCAGGATCGTGCTTGGAGTTTACTTGCAATGGTTTTCACGGATTTTAAATCATAGGTGTGGCTGAAACTTGGCTTCTTAAAAATCCCTCATTCCATCAAGTGGTTTGTTTCCATGCAGGGTAGGGGTTATTGTGGGAATAAATTAATTGTGTTCAGTCTTAGTCTGGTTGTTAGAAAAAGTGTCTGGAGGATGAGGTGGTGGGTTGGGGCCCTAGGAAATGAAATATCCCTCTTCCCACCAAGCAAGTGTCCTTAGCATGTGCCAGAGTAGCAGGAAAATGTTTCTGTAGGCCCTGCTGTGCTCTGTGTGGGCCAGGAAAATATTGCATACAGAGTATATATAGTGTTCTAACTCACTGCATGCTTGAGCCTATAGGTAACACTCTGCTAATACACAGAAAAATGCAGTTTTCTGGCATGGACAGCTCTGGAAGCTGGAAGGAGAGAGTATCCCGAATTCTGAGGGGTGAAGTAGGATTGTGGGGTTCAGCTCAGCTTTGCCAGGAGTTCAGGCCTTGCTTAAGATGCATCTTCTCAGTCTCTCTCTGGCTGCACGCTCATTCAAAGCCGTTTCTTTCTCCTCATTGAAGGCTGAAGAAAAGCAGGAAGATCTGCTTCCTCTGCTATTCTTCTGTCATCTTTCTGCATTTTTACATAGTGGGAAGAAGCCCTGCGTTGTGGGTGATATGAAAAACTGAACTTCCTGCTTTCCCTTCTCCCTTTCTTTGTGCCCGGGGCTCTTTGAGCGCCAGCCCCGGGATCCGCATTCAGGCCTTGGCACGGCTGCCGCCCCCTCGCTCTCCTTCCAAGCTGTGCTGCTTCTTGGAATGAAATCCCTGGGATTCCTGACAGTCTCCCTGATTCTTTAGTGCTGGCAGCAGCAGCCAGAGAAGTCATCCGTGTCTCATTAACTGACTGACCCAGGATCCCCAGTCCGCCGCGCTGGGAACTGGGTTGAGGACGGGCTCAGGGAGGTTTTCAGGGGGAGCTGAACTTCTCCCTGCCAGGATTTTCACCTGGGCTTGGATTTGCATCACAGAAGTTTTGCTGCTGATTTCTCTAAAAATATATTTTAGCACTTTAAAATTAATCTGTGTCAATATGTGATGTGTAAATGCTAATTTTATATCATCTTGCTGCTTGCAATAAATAATTCCAGCCTCATGGTTTCTTGGTGCTGGTACCTAAAATCCTGAACCTGTAGGTTTGCAGGTAGCTGCTTCTATAAAAAAGAAAGTAATTCTTCTAATATAACAATATCATTCTTAACTAATACAGTGGAAAACCATTTCAGAGGTGCAAATCCTTTATTTAAATAGAATAAAAATGGAATGTAAAAAGACAATTTCTCAGGATTCTTCAAGCTTTTAATTAATCTTGATGACTTACTGCCATATGACTGCTTAAAAAAAAAAAGCTGTGTACTTTGCCTGCCTGACGCAATTGCTGTGCATGGGTTTGAAGACCTTAGGAAATAAAGAAATGTGGAATAGTAGCTCTCTCTTTTAAACTTGGCTTTTACCATGCAGAGGCCAGGGTGATTGCTTGATGGAATCCTTGTTCTCAGCTTATTGACACAGTGGGAGCTTGTGGCTCCGCGGCTCATTTCTGTGATAGCAACTCAGGCTAATTGTTGGTAGTAATGAATTATTATTCTCAGTGCTATTAGAAGGGAATGGGGTGTTTGGTCAGTGTATTTCAGAGGGATTTGTTGTCAGCAGATTTATTTCCTTTGGGAAGGGGAGTCTTTTCGTGGTAAATTATTATTTCCCATACCTGATGTTTTATCTTATCTCGTTGTTTTCCTGTTCTCCCTTCCTTCCGCCTTTCCTTCCTTCCTGCCTCCCCCATTTTAAGATGTTTTTGACCTGTTACTGGAGGCTTTTCTGTATTCCAGCTAAAATCCCAACCAAACATCCTGGTGCATCCTGTGGGATGGATGTGACCACGGTGATCATGGTCCCTGGTACCCACTGACAAGGCCCAGTCTCCAAACCAGTTCCCAAACCCTGGGAATTCATTTCTCAGAAGGGAAGTTTGCCTCAAATTCCAAAAGGACCCATTTATTTTGTCATGTTCCGTTTTGGCTTTCATGGGTTTTCTTTCTTTTTCGAGTGTGAATTGTGAGCTGATCACTCCAGTTTTGCAGTTTCCCCTCTCTTGGGGCATTAACGGAGCCATTGGTTACTTTTCAGGGAAATGAGATTCAATTATGTACTGCCTTCACCCTGCTGTTCAGTACTTTGCAAATCAGTATCCAAATTTAATATGATTCTTAATTAAACCTTCTTGAGATACCAGAATAATAGTCAGGGATGATGTAGTCTGTCTCCTGTGCTGCATCCTAGAAAATGGGACGAATGAGGAGAAAAAAAGGGACAGTTTGGATATCTTTGAGTGCATAATCTCATATCTTGAAGTGTTATCTCATTCGGAGCTAATTAAGAGCAAAGTTTTAGTGGATAACTAATTTTTCAGCGCTGGGTGATAACTTACAGCACGTGGAGAATAAATCACTGTGCAAGGTGCAGATAGCAAGATTTTACTTTTAAAATCTTGGAGGAAAACCTGCACCTCTTACGGCAATAATTAGTTTTAATCAAGTGCTGTTTAAGTTGACAAACACAAGCCAAGTAATAATGTCTGTTGATGCAGCAGAGATTCACGAAGCTTTGCAGGCAAACATCAAACCCTGCGTGTAGGAATGTTGGTCTTGGTGTGTGTCCTGCTGCTAAGAGGCTCTGGAAGCTGCTCCTGGAAGCTGCCTCTTTATCCACGTTGCAGTGAGTACATTCACTGAATTCCAGGTGCATTCTTCTCCAGCTTTCCCTCAAAATTGACTTGCAAAAGCTCCGTGTGCTTCATGCAGGTATTTGAGATATTTAGAAAGTAACCAGAGCTGTTCGCTGGGGTTGTGTTGGGAAAGCATGGCTGGAAGGGAGTCTGACAGGACAATCCTGTCTGTAAATCCCAGATCACTCAGAGAGTTGGTGTGACGGTTTATTTTGTGTTAGTGGTAGATTCTGAAGTGGATGTTTTATTTTTTTAAATCACTGAGGGAAGGGAAATTAATGTGAATTTGTGACCTCCCGCGTGGCTTCTTGGTCCTGTCTTTTTTTATACAAAGAGACAGCATTTCAGACTGTTCCTGAGTGCTCTAACAGTTGTTATATCTTGATTAGAACGCTGTAAACCTTTGTCACAGTGATTCTAAGAGGACACAGTGTGTTTAGGAAGCTCTTTACACATCTGTTTGCAGCTGGCTGGGGCTCCACTGCTCCTCATTCCATAGGAGTTGGCTCTTCTGTCAGCCAGGAAGGCTCAGTGAAGAATATTCTTAATAAAAAGTAAATTTGTCTGGCAATGACCCTCTCCCAAATAACTGTGTTCACTCTTAGCCTTAGGTGTGAGTTGTTTGCCTGCAGAGAGACTCCTGTGTCAGAGCCAGGATTTCCCAAACTGGTGTTTCTGCCATTACTTGTCATGGAAATCATTCCAGCAAAAGGAATTCCCAGCTGCAAAGAGAAAGACACCAGGGACAATTAAGTTTGAGCATGGCTGAAAAAACCTGGAGTCTCCAAGAAAATGGAGATTACCACTGTGTCAGCAACCTTATTTAATACCAAAAGTAATAATATCGTTCACCTAGCGGGGAAAGTCTCCTGAGACCGGTAAAGCTTTCGTTACGGATTAAGATAAAATGTGACTTGCTTTAAATCAAGCCCACTTTAGACATGACTTAAGTCTTGGCAGACTTTTCCTAACAAATCTCTCACAGCTGGAGCAAGTCCCTGCCCCAGCATCTCTGCCCAGCATGGTTGGTGCATCCTCATTGTCACCAAACAAAAAACCCCCACGGGGTTAAGTGTTCAGTACTGAATTTGGGGTGTGTGGTCACCTGGTTTGGCTGGTTCTCCCTCCTGGAGAGAGGAAATAACCTGTAGGAGAAGGGCTGGAATGGAGGTCCAGAGGGGCAATTGCCTGCACTAACATGCCAGGTTTTATGTGTCAATGCTTTTAGAAGGTATTTCCCATGTCCCAGAGCACAGCAAAATACCACAAGCATCTGCCAAAAGCATAAGACAACCTTTAAGACACGGGGATTATGTTGAAAATTCCAAACTCTGCCTGTTACCAGCAGCAGCTCAGGGGGCTCTGTGTTTGCTTTTCCAAGATCCTGTCACTCGTCACTGAGTTTTGGTGCTTTTATCACTGTGGGGTTTTTGAATCCAGGCAGTGATAGACATCCCAAAGAACTTGGTGACATCACTGGTGTGGGATGAGATGGAGGGCTCTGGCTGGAATTTACAGAATTTATTGGTGTTTAGGTATGAAACAGCATCACTGACCTTCCTGAAACTTACTGAATTTGGGGATAGGCAGGTTTTACCAACGTAATAGATATAAACAAGAAGAAGTGTTTGCCAGGACCAGGTGAGGAGAATATTCCTTGGGTTAATTATCCGTGGAATTCCAGGTTTAGTGGTGATGTGCTTCCATGGGCTCATACAGAAGGATTTTGGTGGGAGATCCTGTCCAGAAGCTTCCACCTGAACTGCTGCAGTTTTTATGATCTCCTCCCCGACAGATTCTTAGTATTAGCACTGATCTTAAAGTTGTAGGATCTGGGTTTAAAATTGCACAATCACAGAATCATTAAGGCTGAGAGAGCTTCATCGTTCAGGCAGGTTGGTTCAAGGGTCGTAATGTTTCTATTAAAAGATCTGCAGCACCCATGTGATTCACAAGGAAATCTCTTGTTTGTGAGCCTGCAGAGGTAAATAACACCTGATGGCTCCAGCTTTATGGGTGCTTTCTCAGCTGCCGTGGCAGGGAATGCATTGCTTGGGGAAAATCATGAATACAGTTTGAGCTTAAGGAAGCCCAGGTCTCTGGAGGTGCCATCAGCAGCTCTGCCCAGGCTGTTTTGGCATTTCCAGCAGCATTTTGTTGACTGATTTTTACTGGTTTCAAGCCTGTTTTTCTTGCCAGCTGTTCAGATGAGTAGATTTGCTCCTACAATTACCACCTGTCCTTTATGAGCACTGATACACCGTGTAAATAGAGGTTTCTTTGACTAAGAAATACTCAATCCTCTTGTGTGTGCAACAAAAAGCAAATAATATTTGTACCTGCTACTGCCTTGTACTTGTTCCTTTGGTGCTGCCTTCATTCCCAAAGCCTCGGAGGTCCCACCCCAGCAAAAAGAGTTTTTCCTGATGAAAGCCAGTAGCCTCCTTAAAGCTTGGAGGATGTTGCATATTTATGACCGTTCTTCTGTGCCTTTGCCTCCCCTCTGGTTTGAATTACAGGGACTTCAACCTGTGGCTGTTTTGGTTGCCTGAGACAAATGCAGGAAGTCACAGCCTGTCATCGAGGCACTCGAGCTTCCCGGGATTTGTTTCACTCCCTCTTGCAGATTTTCAGGAGACTGAGTTCAGTTTTTATAGTTCAGCCTTGAGAGCTTCCTTGGTGAGCCTTGCAGGTGGAATTTAGGGCTAGGGAATGTGGTTTATTAAAAATGGAGATATTTTTACCTTCCTGATTGTTCAGTTTCACAAATCTTAAATATCCAAGAAGCCAAGAGTTTAGTCAGAGTGTAGAGAGCTTCCTTCTGCAGAAAATTGCCCTCAGGGGTTAAGGAGGCTGCTCAGAGCATGCAGGAGCTGTATTTTTACAGCTGGGGGTTGGAGTTTAGTGGGATTAATTCAGAACCATTTCCATACTCATCTAACACTTCCTCATTGCTTTTATTAGAGAGAGAAAAAGACCAATTTTTATTTTTTTACCTGCCTTTTGGAAGTGATTATGGAATTCCTTTTTCATAGGGGGGAAATTTCCATTTGTGTTGTCCTTCACCTTCGAAGGAATTTGCTGCAGAGCCTGCTCTCTTCTGTCATAATGACTCTTAATTACTAAAAGATCACTAAAGCTAATCACTGTGTTTTTAATAACAAGAAATTTACTGTCACTGCCTGAAGTTGCTGTTTATAAACAGGTGATCTCCCTTTTTTTTTCTCCTTTTACTTACTCTCTTCCATCTTTTGTCTGGGGTCTGAGGTGATTTTTTCTTTTCATTCCTATTTTTTTCCCCCTTCACCTTTCGTGTTAATGCTTGGAGGATTGGGGAGGACCTGTTGGATTGCTTTAGGCACAGAATGTGGTGTGGGCCCCAGCCAAATGCTTCTTGTTGTGCTGGCAAATCATTAGAATGTGTTTTGGAGCTTATTCCCTGCTTCTGCTTATCATAAACATCCAGGAATAACTTGTAGGATTCTCCAGATAGATCCTGGGGCTGACAACTGGAGATGGAGAAATATCTTCTCTAAAAAATCCAGATCAAACAGTGGGATTAGAATGTTTTGCTTTGCAGGCAGTTCTTGTGCTTCTGGACAGGTGAAAAATGCTCAGTCTTGTCCGTCACTCTGTGGACACTGCTCAGTTTATTAAAAATATAAATAAATACTGGCTGCTGCCTGGTTTTCACCTCTCAGACAAGTCCCTCCCTTCTAAAAATGGGGGGAAGAAGATGCAGGTTCCCCGTGCGTGGTGTTGGATCTCAGCAGATAACCTGGGTCTGATCTTTCTCCAGCAGCAGCACTTGCAGCTCCTCTTCCTGCATTTCAAAGCAGAGTTTAAACCTCCCTGTGTTTTCCAGGCCAGGAATGATATTGCCTGCCTGCATTTGCTCATTCCCCTGAATAATTGGTGCCTGTGAGACCAGCCACAGGTTTTCCAGGGAATTTCTTATCCAGAGGCACCAACACTTAAATTTTATTTATTTTTTATTTATTTTTAAGCTTAATTCCTAACTTTCATAAGGCATGGAGACAAGATGTAATTCCTGAAAACAATTTTCTCTCCTCTGACCTGTTAACCTGTGCTAAGGGTTGGAATTCCTTGAGCTGGGAATCTGCCCAGTTTGGGAATCTTTCCTTGGGTGGAACAACTGGGCTTGTGTGGAAAGCCAAGATTTCATCTCTGCTATTGCCCTTGCAGAGAAAATCGAAGTAAATGATTCTTACCTTAAACAGTTTCCATCTCTAATAGCTTTTAAAAGAATGTAATGATTATTTTGGAAAAGAGCTGTAGGTAGGACATCCCTTTCCTCTGGATAAGCACCAGAGAGCAGTGGGGAATGATGTCAGTGCTGCCCATGGATTACTCTCCTAAACTTTTAACTGTCTTTTTCCAAACCTTCTTGGTTATCTGAAGTAGTTGTGGAGCAGGGAATTCTCCTTGTTCCCAGGTGGGTTGTTCCAGAATGTTTCCTCAACACAGAGAAATTGGGGATGCTCCTACTCCTGCAGCAGTGGGAACGGCATCAAATGCTTGGGATGACACAGCCAGAAAAATGGCCCAGGTTGGACACAGTTGGAGACTGGGAGGTGGCAAAATAACCTGGCTTCTTTCCCACCTCACGCAGACAATTACGGGACTTGTTTGATGGCAGCAAAATTCCCGGAGGGATTTGGGAAGGACTGTGGTGTCGGAGTTGGGATGAGAACGTTGGAGAGGGAGCACGGATAAGGAATCCATGACTAATGCAGGTTTGGTGGAGCAGCACGTGGTTGTGTTGTGTTGTCGAGCAGGAAATGTCAGATTGTGTTTAGAGATCACAGAGTCCTTCACTCCAGGAAGGTCTTCACAGGGAGTCGGGACAGAAATGTGCCACCAACCTGAGCTAGGTGGGGTTTCTGGAAAGCTTCTTTCACTCTCTGAACGATGTCTCTCACCAGCCTCGTCCTCTCTTTGGGTTTCGGGTATTCCCTGAGTATGACAGGTTCCAAAATGCACAATACTAATGTGTGTTTGATGCTGGGGTTTGTTGGCAACCAGTCTGAGTGGCAAAAACCTCAACCTTTTTAGAGCTAAATAGCATCAGTTTCTTGTGCGCTGCTGTGATATGTGTAGGAATGGGAATTCCCATTACTAAACACCTGCAATTGCAGCGTGCAGGATTTCTCTGCAGCCAGTCCTTGGGAAAAACGTGCATATCCAAAGCAGTTCAGCTTTTCTTTGTGGTTTTGTTACTTTTGTTCCTGTTAGGAAAGAGAAGTCCAAACATTTTGGCGATTCTGCTCGGCAGCCAGAGGTGGGAGCAGTTACTTGTGCTGTGGGTATTTGCTGTTGTTGGGGCCAGGCTCTTTGTGGTGGGCTTTGTACCTGGCAGGTGCCAGTGATCTTTTCACTAAATTGCTGCAGGCAACAGGAAAGAAAAGCAAGATTTCCTGAAGCAAAACGCTTTGTGTCTTTGCCCTTCAGCTTTGCTGCTGCAACTGAGCCAGCGAGGGGTTGGAATTGTGATGAGGTGAGATGTGACAGAGAAAACGTGACAAGTTGCAGCTTTTTCATGTATTTACTTGGTGTGTCTGGCAGCACTTGGGTTGTTTCCCTGCTGTACTATCCTGCCTGTTCCAGGGTCAGGATGCCATGGACCAAGGGATTGGAACCTGGAGAGGGCTTGGATTTCTGCTGGTGGGGCTGGGTTGGAGGAGGGGACAGGAATATTCCTGTTCATGTTGTGTGAGACCTTTCCCAGCTCGGCTTCCCGGTGCCCCTGAGGGACACAGTCCCCCAGCAAAGCCCTGTGCAAGGTGGGGTGGTTTAAGGCATTGCCTCCCTTTGCTGTGGAGGAAGGGTTTGTCTGTAAAGTGAGGAGCTGTAATGAACCCGCACGGCTTCACTGCTGGTTTTAAGGGTGGCTCTGTTGGTGCCCTGAACATTGCAAACAGAATTGTTCTTGTCCTCGTGTGCGAGGAATGTGCCAGGGTGGGGAAGATGTGGGAATTTTGTTTGTTTTGGTCTCTGGGTCTGGCTCCACCGTGGACCCTGCATTCTGTGTGCTCATTCCAGCTCGCCTTTACCTTAAAAACAGAAATCATCCCGCATGGAGCAGGAGCTTCTCTGTTGCCTCAATTATTTCTTAATTCTCTTGTGCTCTTTGCAAACTGGGCCCGTGAGTTTATTACAAAACAAGAGCAGAGTGAAGCTCTGAGAGGTTCTGGCTGTTCAGGAAGCGACTTTTAATGGTGATGGCATTAAACCCATCAGCTCTAACTACTCATTCTGTTGAAGAAGTGTTTGTAAAGCATTATAAATAGTGTTTTTCCATGTTTCAGATCTATTTGTTTCACTTTCCTTTCAGCTGTCAACACTTCAGATTGGAACTGAAATGCCTTATTCTTTTAAGACATCTTCATTTCTTACCAAGTACCTCGTCTGTTCTCATTAGTAGCTCTGTGACAGTCCCACAGTTAAGTGTGAAGAAAGTTCTTGGGGAAAAAAAACCAACTCCATTTCTACCCAAAGGGTTTGTGGAAGGCTGCAGCAAGGCTTATCTAGGATTAGCAGCGAGATTCCTGAGCTCTGGTGCTGTGGTTCAGCAGAGCAGAAATCTTGTGGCAAACTTGAGTTCAGTGTGGCTGATGCAAACCTCATTGAAGACGTGAATCATCTCATTCAGGGCTTTTAAATAACAGGACCAGTTTCAGTGGAGGGAAAAACCTCCTGTGGACACCTGGGCGGTGAAGATCTCTTGCAGGTGGTGGAGCTTTGAGGAAGTGATGGGAGTTTCAGGCTGGTTGTGCTAAAGCCAGGGGCAGCACCTTTCTAATCTTGGCACTTCAGGTTTAAGAATGAACGTGAATAAAATCAGAGCAGTGTTTGAGACTGAATGAATGCCTTGCACAGTTTGAAGGACCAGAGAGGATGGGAGCATTTGTAGTTAAATGCAGAGATTCCAAATGGAAATTCTGGTTTGGGCCTCCATCCTTCAGTGGCTGGGAAATTGCAGAACCCTCGTGTGCTGAATTAGGTGCTTTGGTCCCAAATATTTACATCAAGTATTGTTTGGAATTGGATCTTTTGGGATTGACTACAAAATATTCAGGGTATTTCATGCAGAAGGGCAGCCAGTCATATCAGTGGGCTTTAGGTATTTCACTTCCTTGTGATTCCTTGGGAATCCAAAATTCTGCAGGGATATCATCATTCCAGCTGATGTCTCAGGCCATCTGATGATGAACAAGCTGCTGTCAAGTGCTGAAGTATATTTTTCAATAAAAACCAGGCGCCGAAGTTGATTTTCTGGCTCCTGCCTGCCTTGCTGATGCGCACTGGTGATTACTGGTTTCACTGGTTTGGGAAGTGTTTTTCTCAGTTCCTGGAGAAGTGAAACAGGTGACAAGTTGTACCAGTTTGATTCATTAGATCATATTGGGAGACACTGAGTGGCTGTGTTAATGAAGATGCTAATTAATAGAAGGCAAAGTCCAGCTCCCCCATCCGAAACAGGACACGCAGCTCGGATGGGAGAAGCGCAGAGATGGAATGGGAAGAAGTTTCCTTTAACCCAGGAATGATGGCATGGGGTTGCACACAAGTGGGATTATATTCACTCTACTTTTAATGTCATTGATCTCCTTTCTTTGAACCTGTGTGGATTAGTTCTGCTGCATGGCAGAAAGTGAGGGAGGCACTTGGAAGGGGTGTCTGGAGTTGAGGATTGGCACAGCTTGGATATTGTCAACGTATAACTTCTTTTACATCCAGCTAGAGCAATAAAAAATAGTTAGCATCAGAGATTCTAGCAAGTGACTAAAAAATGATTCGAGTTACAACCTTTATTTTGCACTGGCAACTTGTCCTTTTCTCAGGTTTTTTCCCCACAGAATGGAAATGCCTTTAAAAATCTCTCATTGCAGACTTTAAAATAAATATCTGTGAGCACTGTAAAAGGGGGCAGAGCAGTGGCGCCGTGCCTTCACTCTTAATGGGCTTCAGGCACTTTCTAGTGTTGCTGCGGATGCTGGAAGTTGAGTATTAATTCTTTGTTTTGTTTCTTTGAAGCAAATGGTTATGAGCCTTCGAGTTTCGGAACTGCAGGTGCTGCTGGGCTACGCGGGGAGGAACAAGCACGGCCGCAAACACGAACTGCTGACGAAAGCCCTGCACTTGCTCAAGGCTGGCTGCAGCCCCGCCGTCCAGATGAAAATCAAAGAACTCTATAGGAGAAGGTTCCCCCAGAAAATCATGACCCCAGCAGACCTGTCCATCCCCAGTGTGCACTCGAGCTCCATGCCGGCCACGCTGTCGCCATCCACCATTCCACAGCTCGGCTACGACGGCCCCCCCGCCACGTCCCCCTTGCTCCCCGTGTCACTCCTGGGACCCAAACACGAACTGGAACTGCCCCACCTCACCTCGGCCCTGCACCCCGTGCACCCCGACATCAAACTGCAGAAACTCCCTTTTTATGACTTGTTGGATGAGCTGATCAAACCCACCAGCCTAGGTAAGAAAACCTCGTCCCGACACTTGGTGGTGTTTGGGGAATAATGGCCCAATTCAGCTGCTGGTGCAGCAACTGGTTAAATATTGCATCATACCAGTGTTTAGAGAATTGCTATTTTTGGTAACTTTTGGAACAGATTGTTCTACATGGAGAGACGTCTTACGTAACACTCATTAGTTGCTTTAGCTGAGCCTCTAAATATGGTTTAAACATCCGTTATTTTTAAGGGGGGACTTTGACAAGAAGCAAACTAAATCTTAGAAAAAAATGAAAAAGAAAAACCAGTCTGCTTTCAGTAGTTCTTATAAACCACAGAGTTTCATTATTAAAAAAAAACCCCAAACTAAACAAAACTACCCCCAAATCCATCAAGCTTCTAAAATGTTCTCTTCTGTGCAGGGAAGGAATGCCAGGCTGGAAATTTGCTGGATCCATTACAGTCTGAACATCTGAATTTAGGGAGGCTTGTGGTTCTTTTGCAGTTGTGGCTACTTTTCTTGCAACTGATTTTTTGTATGAAGGTATAAATCACTGGTGGAGCTGCTGAGAAGGATCTGCTGCTTCCAGAGCATTATATAATGTGGGATTTCTCTGGCTCCACGTAGCACTTCACAGCATGGTTAACTTTTAATACTCTTAAATATTGCCTAAATGCAACAGTTCTGGTGATTTCTGAGGGGCTGCTCGTGGAACCTTCTGCTGGCTTGAAACCCCAGGAAAGATTCACTGCTGGTTGGAGGAGCAGATTTGTGAGAGGAGATCTGGGAAGAGAGGGTGGGTGAGTGAGAAAAAAAAGTCCTTTGCAGAAGAAATCCCTTGTAAACAAAGCTGAGCAGGTACTTTCCAGTGACAGTCTGAAGGGCTGTGGGGATGTGGGAGGCCTGATGTGTGAGTGCTGAGGGTTGTCTGTGCATTTCTAAAGGATCTGGCACGGTTGCTTGCATATTTTTTTGGTTTAGCTGCTGTAATTGAAGGAAAAGCAGAGAGTTTTTGGTAATTTAATCTTCTGGTTCAGGTATTCTTTCCAGAGGTGCACTGTATCTATTTAGCTTTAATCTAAACCCTAATTGATTAATAACCATTCCAGGCAATGCTGGTGGTGTGAGCTAATTAGCTACTTGGTATGTGTCTCATTGCTTTTCCATTATAAATACTTCAAAATAAGGCTGTAATTTCCACAAGACATTCCAGTGCAGGAATGATGGTGTGCATTGATTCCTGCATGTGGGGAGAGCACTTTGCTGTCAGCTCTCTGTCTGACAGGCCAGCCCCAAATGCAGGGATCGTAATTCACTCCCTGCCAGGTCTCAGTGCCTCAGGAGTTGATGGACAATGGGATATTTTTCCCCTTTTTGCAGTGTCAGGGTGAGAAAAAGGAAGTGAAATTCCAAGCGGATAGATACCTTTGGAAGCAATCCCTGTCCTTTCTGTTAACTTCAGGAGTGTTGGGGGCTTTTGTTTTGTATGGGAATTCTGTTTGTCTGAAACAATCCTGTTAAAAACCTTTTTACTTGAGCATTTGAGGGAAGAGCTGCAGTGTCCGTGCATATCACAGAACCCTGGAATGGTTTGGGTTGGAAGGGACCTTAAAGCCCATCCAGTCCCATCCCCACACCTTCCACTATCCCAGGCTGCTCCAAGCCTTGTCCAACCTGGCCTTGGATACTTCCAGGGATCCAGGGGCAGCCACAGCTTCTCTGGGCACCCTGTGCCAGGGCCTCACCACCCTGTTCAGACTTGGATTCGTGTTCTCTGTTGATTACTGATACTTTGCAAAGTCTGAAATGATTTGTAGAATATTTGCCCCAGATGGTTTGAGCATCCTTCTCGCTGCTGCCAGCAGTGTGGGTTTCCTCAAGTGTCCAATGTGTAGGTTCCCTGGTTTGTTTTCCACTGGCAGATCCTACTGCAGACGCTCAGAACCTGGCATTCAGCCAGCGTTTCAGCATCTCCTGCTTGCTTTTTCCCATCAGATTACTCATGGGATAGGGATAAAGAACTTTTGAATTTACTCTGCTGCCCTCCCCCACAAGGATGAACTGATGACCTGATGTGGGGTTTGGAATAATTCTCTGCCTGCTTGAAATAGAACCTACTGGAAGAGAAAGAAAATGTGTGTGCGAGAGAGAATTTGTCTAATTCAAGTTTCAGATCCTTCTGGGATGACAGTCATTACCTAAAACTGGGCAAAGCACATCCTTGGGTGAGATTGCCCCTGGTTGTTCCCAAGTCCAGCTGGGAAGGTTTGCTATCGTTTTCTGTCCCTTTGAGAAGTGATGGTTGATTGGAGAAGCAGTAATTGGAGAGAGCCTCAGGGCAGGGAGTTGCCCAGCAGGGAACTCGAACAGGCATTCTGTACCCAAATATTTCTTTGGGTGGGTGGGTAGCACACAACTAATGTGAGGAACGGATGAGGAAATGAAATCTGCTAACTCTGATTTGTAACGTCAGGAACAGGAGGGAATAGATGTTACCTCCTTCCACTTGAGTGCGGCTCTGGCCCAGGATTCACGTGGATGCTGGCTGCTTGCTGGGCTGGATTCATGGAATGCAGGATTTATCCATCTGCACCCTTCTCACCAGCACCTATTGAGCGTGGCTGGCTGAATCCCAGGATCACTGACATTGGAAAAGCCCTCCAAGATCATGGAGTCCAACCTTTGATCAGCACCTTGTCACCAGCCCAGGCTCTGAGTGCCACGTCCAGTCCTTCCTTGGGCATTGCTGATGTGAGACAAAGAGACATTTGTTCATTTGCTGTGGAGCTGTTGAATTTGATCCACATTTTATTAGTCACCCTCACTGCCAAGTGGAGAAAGCATCGAGATGGGATGGGTTTGTGTCCAAGCCAGCCAGGAAGGCTCCTTGTTCTGCAAATGTGTGCTGGTGGGTGAATGTGCACTGAGCTCTCTGCCGTGGTTAACCACCATTTGAAGTGATTCTATGGCTTTTTTATTTTTGGAGGAAAAGCTGTCCACTCTGGCCTTGGTGGAATGCATGCAAGTTGCCTTATTACTGTGCTTCTCTGTTGTTTTTTAATAGGATCTCTTAAAGAGGAGAATTTAGGTTGTTTGTCAAGTGAAGCTGCAGCTCTCACTTAATTCTCCCATTTCCAGCCCCCAGAGCCCAGACGTTGCTAATTGGTTGTTTTTTAAGCACATTTTCTAAAAGTAACTCCTAACACACAGATAAGATCTCTTTTGTGTGGTGAAGTGTGTTTACTGTGAGTAACAAGGACCAGAATTTGCCAGATTATTATGGAAGGGACATGAGATAGTTAAGTAACATCTTAAAAATGTGTCTTGTTACAGCAAATGTCATTCCTAATTGCTTTAGCTGTGTAGTCGTTCCAAAAAACATTTTAACTGGCTTAGGGGCCTTCACTTACCTGTAAGGGGAATGAAGCTTTTTTTTTTTCCAATTGAAAGGATTAAAGAGGCTGTGAGCTCTCCTCCTCTTTAAAATCAGTCCAAATGGCAGAAGGATCATCATCCTGCAGTTTATTTGCTGTGCTTCAGCTCTCAGTGATATGAACACAGCACTCACTGAAAGTTGGATCAGAGCCAGAGGAATTAGAATTTTTACCTGCAGCCTCCTGGAAGGAAGAGGCACAGATCAGTCATTATCCCTCAGAGCCAGGAGAATTCCAGACTCCAGGTACCATCAGAGCTTCCAGTGCCTCTACTGAGGCTTCTCTGGATGGAGGTCTCACTTTAATTTCTTGATTTCTGGACTCTACCACCAGGATTTCTCCCGGCAGCAGAATTTCCCCCTCAGGGATTGAGTCCTTGTTCCCCAACCAGCATTTGTTCTCCTGACCTGCACTTACCATGAATTTCCTTTGGCTGTGAGTGATCCTGGTGCCTTGGACATGGAGCCAGACCTTGCAACCGAGCTGCCTGAAATCTTTAGGGTGCCTGCAGTTCAAGGTACAGCCATTAAACAATTAAACAATTCAGTGCACAAGAAAGCTGGGTTGGAAACAAGAAAGTTTTGCTTGGCAAGTATTTCTCCTTTTTCTCTATCAGTGAGCTGATCTCTTGCTCTGTGCAATTGCTGTTACGGTTTATATGAAAGTCACGCTTTTACTGTCTTCTGTGTTTATTATTTTTTGAAATGTACTTTGTGGGAGGAAGTTCAACAAAACACTATATTCTCAACTCAGCTTTGAGCTCTCTGACTTCCGGCCCTGCAGCTTTTCGTTGTGCAAGAAGGGGGTGAAATATTAGCTCTGTGCTGGGGCTGCACTGGAATTACAGTGCACTTGGGGTTCTTCTTTTGGATTTGCGTGCGCTGGGCCTCAAGTTAAGCTTTCCACAGTCAAGAGTGTTTCTTTAAAGTCTGAGAGAGCTTTAACCAACTGGGTAACTCCTGTGCTAAAAACAAGGAGTGTCATTTATTGAGGCTCTCTTCAGCTGATTGCTCAATCTCCTCATGCGTAGAGCTGAGGTCACCGATATTCCAGGCCCCAACAGGATGTGGATGTCCCAAGATTCCAGGCCCTGACAGGATGTGGATGTTTCCAGACACGGCTGCTCTGCTGTGAATGGAGCTGGGAAGCCACTTGGCTTCCACGGAACCATAGAGAATATAAAATATCAGGAGGAGCAGGGAACAAAATCCATCTCCTGGCCCTGCGCAGGACATCCCAACAATCCCGCGCTGTGCCTGAGGAAAGAAACTTCCTTGTTGAGAGGAAGACTTCTCCGGAACTGTGATCCATGCAGGGAGGTGGCAGTGCTGACTTGGTGCTGCTCCTTTGAAGTGTCTGACTTGGTGCTTTTAGGAATAAAAGTTAAATTACTGAGGCATGAAAGCAGCTTTTGAGTTGTGGGACATAATTCAGGTGTCTGAAGGAATTGAGGGGCTGTTCCTTCACTCTGGAAAAATGATGAATGTGGAGTGGAGATCCACGGCCCTAGGAGGATGAGAGGAGAGTTGGAATCCATCCACAGAGGTGGGTTGGGAGAGTGGAGACTTTGGGCATGGAATGTTGGCATGGAAGTGTCCCCTAATCTTCCTGCAGGTCTTCAGAAATGCTCTACGCCATGAGTGATTTAAAGAATAATCAAACATAAGTGTCTGTCCAATTGCACATAATTTCCAGCTGATCTGTTCTGTATTCTGTTTATACAACATATCTGAAAGAGTTATAAAATACATAATATTTATGGATTAATTGTAGCCCTTGGAGTATTTCCAGGCTATTTTCATATATATGTTTAGGCACAATTTCAAATAAGCTCCTTCACATCTCTTTACTCCCTTCCTTTCCCACCCCCAGGGTGGCTCTGCCTGTTCCTCCTGAGGATTAACTGTGAGTTGAACAGAATCTAAAAATGATTTGAAGGGATAAATGCAGCAGCTGACCAGAGCCAGGGTTCAGTTTTTCATCTGTTCTAAGGTGGAGAACGTGGTCCTGTCACTTCACTTTTCTCGGGCTGCTTGTGGGCACAGTTGTGACCTGTGGAGGTGGGAGAAGAGCTCATCAAGGAAAGAAGGATTTGAGTGTTTACTAAAATGCTTCCCCTCAAGTAGTTTTGGAGTGTTTTGAAAGGTTGAGGATGCAGCATCCGTTGTGATAAGTGATGGAGATGAAGTGGAATGGCCAAGGTGTGACAAAAAGCAGTGGGAATTTGGGATTTCTCTTGGTGCTGGACATGAGCTCAGAGCTCCTGAACCCCACAGCTTGTGCAGGACATGGCTGAGGGATGTCAGATATTGGATATTGGGATGCAGAGCCCTCCTTCGGCATGGGCTGGCGTGGCTTTAGTGATGGCTGAGAGGCTTTTCCAGGGAGAGGGTGGCTCCAGGAGGGATCTGGCTGCGCCCAGCCCCATCCTGCTCACTGCAGCTGCATTTAAGGGCAGCAGGAAGTGCAGGGAATGGTAGGTGGTGGTTTGAAAGCACTGCTGGTTCCAGAAGATGACAGAGCTTGGGGCTGAGAGGTTGTGGTTCAGAGGCAGGAAGTGTTGATGTGTAAATAAACACTCGGTTACCCGGGAACTCCAGAAATTGGGGTGGCTTTAAAGGCCTCGTGGTGCAGCCTGAGATGAGATCCCCCATTAAGGTGAATCCTCTCAGCATTTTTCTCCCACAGACCCACTTGGATCGTGCTTCCCTACAGCCATTAGAGCTCAACCCCAGCCTTGGCTCCTGCTTCCAAACACAGCTGGATAAATGAGCCCTGGGCAGAGCGATCCAGGAGGCTCCGGACAGCCGGAGCGATGAGGAGCCGTGCTGTGGTGTTGTGTTACGGATTTCCTGCCTTCTGCTGCCCTGGAGCAGGGCTCAAAGCCTCTCTGCATTTTAACATTTTCAAAGCTTCATGTTTTCTGTGCCCTCCTCTAAGCACAGTCAGTTTTCTGGTTGGGAGGCAGGGATTAAATTTTCAGCAGTGATATTTGATAGAGGACTGAGCATAAATTGATGCGATGCCTTCTGTTGTTTAAAGGAAAAGCAAAATGAGGCATCTCACCTGTCTGGGGAGGAAAAGCAAGAATTGGGGAATATCCTGAGTTGGGAAGGACCCAGCAGGATTATCCAGTCCAGCTCCTGGTCCTGCACAGACACCCCAAAATCCCACCCTGTGCATCCTTGGGAGCGTTGTCCCACATTCCTGGAGCTCTGGCAGCCTCGGGGCCGTGCCCATTCCCTGGGGAGCCTGGTCAGTGCCCAGCACCCCCAGGGGAAAAACCTTTCCCTGAACTCCATCCCAAACCCCTCACTCAGCTTGCCTCGTCCTGTGCCTGGTCACAGAGAGCAGAGCTGCCCCTCATGAGGAAGTTCCAGACAGCTATTCCGTATTTGTGGTTAATATTTTGACAAATGTAGCTAATCCAGACTGTTAGGTTAGTGAATAACCAATTAGGCATCCCTTGTTTTTCTTATAGCATGCAGCAAAAGTTTCCTCTACTGCTCATACTCTTCCTTAACACAACTGGTTTTGCCTTTGGAAATCAACACAATTATTGGGAATCATTGGGAAAGGGCCCATTCAGTGGTATCTTAGGTAACAACTGTGGTGTAAAGTACAAACTTAATTTCAGTCCAAGCCTCTCTGTAATATATTCCCTCCAGCTTAATAAGCTGCACTGGGTGATAATGGTGGGAAGATGAACCTCAGTTTATTGGTCAGCTGTGTTAGGAAGCATCACCACCTCCGCTCTGTGATCCCAGAAAATTCATGAAAGATTTGAGGGTGTTTGTGCCTGAATGGAAATTCAGAGAGTAGCTTTTTCTCAAGACAGCAAGAGGTATTTTACTGCAGAAAGATTGTGTGGCTATTTTTAGCCCTGGGTACTGGTGAGGTGGAACAGAATATTTTTAGAGCTGTAGAAAATGCAGCCACTCAAGATGGGTTCTTTTTTTTCACTCTGGTGCTGGAGGGGTTTTCCAAAATAAAGAGCAGAATTAGTAGAAAATGCCTTTTCTGTGTCATTTTTGTTTATTAAATAGGTGATCTATTGATTGTGTGTATGTACATGTATTGTAATATATATATACACGCACCTATATATACAGTGTGTGTGTATATATATATTTTTTTATATATATATTCCTATAGGATTTAAAGTGTTTTGGCCCTGTGGATGCCATATATTGAAACAGTTTTCCCTTAAATTTTGAAAACTTTTTACCTGAGTAAAATGTTTTAAGAAAATCCTCAACCAGCAAGGCACAATTGTGTCCCTCAGTTAATCTGTACCAACCCCAGGTGCTGTTTGGATCATTCCTGGAGTGAGGTAAACCTGGAGTAATTCAGGAAATGGTGGTGAGAGCGAATTAGGAAAAGAAGAGCTTGGGAGAAGAAACTCTGTAACTTTTTAAGCATTTTGCACTCTTGACTCTTCCAAGCTCTTTTCCATTCAGAGAGAGCTAAAGAAAGTGTTTTCATGTTTAATAAATCATAGTTATGGAAAAGAAACAACAAACCCAACCCCCAAAAAACATTCCTGGCATCTTTCTGAAGAATGTTCATATTAACTCTGTTGTCCTGGCTTGATTCCAGCTTTATTGGATTATAAATTCTATTTTCATCCACTTGGTTTTCAATTGCAGATCTATTTTTACCTTTCTTTTGTTAAATAATAATGGTTGTTTGCAGGGCATGGTTGTGTTTGTAGCCATCAGAATGATTTTATTGTCTAAGACGATATATTTGTATGTTTCTGGTTTTAATCATCCTCCAGAACTTTAAATTATGTGCTTGACTTGCCAGGATCTGTTTGGTGTTTTAAACACAGCAGATACACCAGATGAATTAATAGAAATCTGTCAGCCTTTCTGCGCTCTGAAATTCCAGATTTCCAATGTCTCTGCCTTGGAAAATCTCAAGTCTTTGGGAATAGAGGAGTTGGAGCCAGAGATAAAGATGGAAGCTCCGTGTTTCATGGAAAAGCTGCTAAATGAGCTCTGTTTCTTGTGGTTTGTTGGGATTTTCATGCATCATTTGTAGGCTAAGCAGATCTAGAAGGACTAGATATGGGCATGAAAAGCTGATAAGGGAGAAGATTAGAGAAAGCCACAAAGAAAAACCAGATTTCATCTCCCTTTTCGATGCAACTACACATCCAAGGGGCAGAGTGGTATCCTCAGAGTAGCTGAGGAGCCTGACCATAACTCGGTTGTAGTTTAATGTAGCTTCTGGTCTGTCTTCCTCTGCCTGTTCTGCTCAGTCTGTCAAGAGTTTTGAAATATTTTGATTGCCTTTTGGAGCATCTTTGCCTAATTAACAGGTTTTTTTCTTTCCTCTTTGCAATTTGGCCATGCTCCCGTGGTAATCACAGCAAGGGCTGTACACAAAACAACGTATGGAGAGCTTGGGGGTGGCAGTGCTGCTTTCCAGGGAATCAGAGCTCTGGAATCAGGGATCCAGCAGCTCCCAGGCTTTGCTCCCAGTCAGTAAAACAAGGGCACAGCACAGAGTTCCAGGAGGGTTTGGGTTGGAAGGGGCCTGAAGTCCCATCCCACCCCTGCCATGGGCAGGGACACCTTCCCCTATCCCAGCCTGCTCCAAGCCCCGGCCAGCCTGGCCTTGGACACTTGCAGGGATCCAGGGGCAGCCACAGCTTCTCTGGGAATTCCAGCCCAGCCCTTCACCACCCTCCCAGCCAGGAATTCCTTCCCAGTATCCCATCTAACCCTGCCCTCCTTCAGTTAAACCCATTACCCCTTGTCCTGTCACTCCTTGCCCTTGCAAAGTCTCCTCTTTGAGGATGCAACATTAACTGCACAAAAGACACTGAAAAGACAAAAAACCACCCAAATCTCAAGAAGAAATGTCCAAGGGTTTTTTTTATTTCGTTTTTGATTGAAGCAGAAGCTGTTTTCTGTCCTGGCATGTACCGTGAGGAGAGCTGGAATGGGGAAAGCTCCCGTGGCAGCACTCAGGGATCTCCTTCTACATTTTCTCCCAATTAAATGTATAAATGCTTTAATTTGACCAATACAACAGCTGGATATTGGGAGAAATTTCTTTCCTGGGAGAGTAGTTAAGTATTGAAACAGCTTCCCCAGGGAAGTGTGGAATCACTAACCCTGGAAGGGCTCAAAAATCAAGTTTTGATTTAGTTGACGAGGTGGTGTTCAGTCAGAGTTGGACCTGGTGATCTTGGGGGTCTTCTCCAACCTTAAAAATTCAGTGATCCTGTGAATATGGAAGTTCAAAACCCTCTTTTCATATCACTATTCAGTAAAAATAAATCTTCTATCAACATGAGCAGGGGAAAAAGGATTGAATGCGAACCTCTGGACCAAACTGTGTCACAGTTTTCCTGCTGCACGCACTTCCAGTTCCTCCTGTTTGCCCATTTCCCTGCTGCATTCCCTAAACTGGAGCTGCTGCAGAACCAAACCAAGCACAAAGATGGGCAGGGGAAAGGGAAAAGCGTGGGAAAGGCAGGGTTAGAATTTTGATAGCTGCTGGTTGACTTCTCTGGATAATTAAGCTTTAAATGAAGGTGGCATTAGTTAAATGCTCAGCAGTTTTTAATTAATAAAGTGCTGGAGTTCACACCAAAAGTTCCCAAAAAACCTTCCAGGACTTTTCTAATAAAGCCAAAGTTGACAATTTCCAGGCTAAAGCAAATATTACCTGGGAGAAAAATCAACCCAGCAGATAAAACTATGGAAAACTCGGAAATAATAACTGGAATTCCCTCATTTCTCTGCAGTGCATTAGCTTTGCTAATTCAACTTTTGTTAATTAGAGTTTGTAATGGTGATCTTTCCATTTATAGCTAAAAATAGGTGTCAAATTCTATCGAGGAGCACGTGTGAAAGCAGGTTTTCATTGTTAATTGTACACATTGTGTTTGTATTTCCTGCAGCCATTGTGCTCGCTGCGCTGGCTGGGAGGAAATGTATGCATTTCAAAATACAAGTTCTTTATAAAACTTCATGCTTTTCCAAAGATTCCCTGTGCTCCTCCAAGCAGCAACTTTCTGTTCCCCGTTCCTGCTCATCCAGCTTGGGAGCAGCAGCAAGTAGTGGAATAAATGGAAGGGTTTTGCAGCACTGTCAGGCAGGATGGATAGAGATGTAATTTTGGGAGGTTGCTGCTGGTAATATTTATACTCAGGCAGTGCCTTCACTATTGTTGGTTCCAGCCCACCACACGCTGTTTGGAACAAAATCTCTCAAGTCTCACCCTGAAGTGTTCACTCTGCTGTCACTCAGGGATGAGTCAAGAAGTGCATGATAGTAAACCAAAAAAGGGTAAATTTGTCGAGGGTTCAGTGCACTGGATGTTTATTCAGAACCCTATAAAGTTATTAAGAATAATGAGATTGAGTGGAAAGCTGCTTGCAAGGTGCACTTGGGTGTGTGTTGGTGAGTGTGCGGAGTAATTCTCTGGGGAGGTGATGCTTTCTTTTAATTTATTATTTAAAAAACTCTTTTCATTGCTGCAGTGGCCCTGTGAAGGGTTGAGTTTTAGCTAAAAGCACTATTTTAGAGATATTTAACATTAATTTCCAGCAGGAGCATTTACTCTTGAGCAGTGTTTGGTTCAGCAGAGTGGAAAGGCTTCAAAATCAGATTTTATAGTTGCAGATCTCATGAGTTCTTGGCTTATTACAGATATATTTGGTGCCTTTCAGTCCATAAAATACTGAACTGAACTGTGAGATGTCCCACATGTTGTGCTTCAGCCCCTCTGTGAACTTCTACAGGCCAAGCCATGATCTGCTGCAGTGAGGGAAATAAAAAAGTGATTGATGAGAAGTCCTAAGATATTTTTTTTTTTAATATCAGAGCACATTTGACATTAAATTACAGTGATAAAAAGCCTTGATTTGCCTCAGCTCTGCCGTTATCTTCATCCCTATTTTAATGTACACTTTATAGGCATATAAAGTTTGTTCATTGTATTTTTATTTACAGGAGGCTTTCAGTGGCAACTTCCTCATTGGCTCTAAAGCTGTACAGAGAAGCAGATGTGCCTCACACTGCTGGGCTGGCCATAAAAACGTGTGTTAGAAATGTAGACACTTTCTTCCATTATTGACTGATTGTCTGGGCTGGTTTTGATGCTCTCTGTTCTCCTGCAGCCTCAGATAACAGTCAGAGATTTCGAGAAACCTGCTTTGCCTTCGCGCTGACGCCACAGCAAGTGCAGCAGATCAGCAGTTCCATGTGAGTGAGCTCCAGCAGCCTTTAAATCCCGATAAACCACCCAAAGGAGCCAGCTTTCCATATCCCTAACTTGGAAATGGGAGGGGGATGTTTCCTCTTTTCCCCTTTGTATGGGGAGCAAAAGGGTGAGGAGGAGAGAATTCAGCACCACCAGTGAGTTTTGGGTGGGTTTCTCTGGCCCGAAGTTCTCTGCAAATCCAGAATTCTGCTTCCTGCAGCCCTTCCTTCTCTGTTAATTCACTATAAAGGTGGTACTTTACCCCTCAGAACTTCATAGTTTACCAAAAAAAAGGAAATTATATAGGTCAGATGAGGATTTATTTGTTTACCTTGAAAAATAAAAACTGTTCCTTTGAGCTTGTCTTGAGAGTGGTGGTTTGAGCACAAGTATGAAAGTCTGGTGTACATTATACATACACCTGAAAGTGTGTATTTTACACTTTTTTTGGGGTAAAAAAGAAGTGTTTTCCATAAATTGAACTTCCAGCAAACTCTTAAGGAATCTGTATTGCAATATTGAGGGATCTCTTGTGGAAACAGGATGTTTTAACCCACGTTCTCTTGTTTCCAGGGATATTTCTGGGACCAAATGTGACTTCACAGTACAGGTCCAGCTAAGGTAGGTATTTTATTGCCTGTGCTGCTGCTGGATTTTAGGATTCAGATCCTGCCCAGCAGGTTGGGAATTCCTGGATGGAGAAGAGCCTCATCCTGGTTGATTTTCTTGTCAGCGAATCCTCCTTCCTGTAACTCCACGTTTGCATTCCATGTGCCTGGGCCTGAAGAATCCATGAGCAGGGAGGGTTGTTTTTCCTAGCAGGGATGCCAAGCTCAGTATTCCATGGGCATCCCGAGGTCTGCTTCTTTAGGCACTTTGGGAATCACAGCCTGGTTAATTTGGGGGTTTTGGCAGGTGTACCACAAATTGATGAAATCCTTTCTCTCAGCCGGGTGGGGTGGGAGGGACCAAGGGCTGAGGAGGGAATCAGGGAAAACAGGGCCAGAAGGCAGCTCCCCCTCTTTGGGAGCAGCAGGTTGGTTATCCAGCCCCTGATGGGATATGGACATGGACGGGGCAGGTCCCTGGAAGGAATCCAGGGGAGCTGAGAGGCTCTTGCTGCTCCTTGGAATGCCCATTGTCCGTGAGCCGGGCTGGGAGCAGGAAGGGTGGGTCCTGCTGGGGATCCAGCAGCAAGAGCGCCTCTTTGAACTTCAGTAAATAAACTCAGCATCAGAGGCCTGAGGAGTCCGTGGCTGTGCTCAGCAGCTGCCTGGTTTGCTGGAACTGCAGCTGGGACAGTGGAAAATGTCACTTGTGACACCTTGGTCTGACCGTGGAGAGGTCAGGCTGGAGAAAAGGCAGCAAAGAAATTGGGATTGTCTGTTGTCACAGGAACCTGCCTATGGGAACGAGTCAGGCTGAGGAATTCAGGGAATCTGAGGAGGAACCTACAGCCTTCTTGAATGAACCTCTGTCATTTTGGGGGGCTTTCCTGCTTAATTGACATCATTTGAGACTGTGCTCAGCAAGACTTGTCATGATTTCATAGCTCAGTGGAAGAACAATTCCTTGCAGGAAAAGACAATCTTTAAATCACTTTAAAAGTGAAAGATGATAGCAGCTCTTTGCTTTTAGGTTTTGTTTATCAGAAACCAGTTGTCCACAAGAAGATCACTTCCCACCCAATCTATGTGTGAAAGTAAATGGGAAACCATGCAGCCTTCCAGTAAGTAAGATGTTCTTTCAATACACATTTTGGGATGCACTGTTAGGAATTATCTGCCAGAAATTAGCCTGAAAATTTATCCCTACCTTTGTTTTCATATTCTGGAGCGCTGGAATGGAAAGATCAAGGAAACTGTTTTAGCCAGTAGATCCAGAAGATGAATTCCCAAAAGACAGGAAATTTTGGTGTTTGCCCAACAGCAGCTGCCAGTCCTGGGCAGCACAGGGGCTGGGCTGGGCTGGGCAGTGTGAGCCAGGCAGGCTCCAGTGCAGGAGCTGGATATTAGGAAGAATTCCTTCCCTGGGAGAGTGGTTAAGGATTGAAACCTGGAAGGGTTCAAAAGCGACTTCGGATTTACTTGACAAGGTGGTGTTCAGTCAAAACTTGGACCTGAGGATTTTGAGGCCTTTTCCAGCCTTAATGATTCAGTGATTTTATGAAGATGGAAGTTGAAAACTCCCTTTTCAAGATCACATGTTGTTATTAAGTAAAAATAAGTCTTAATTAAAATCTTTAATGTCTTAAATTAACATGAGCAGAGGAAAAAGGATTGCATTTTAGAACCTCTGGTCCAAAGTTTAGGGGTTTTTTTGTTTAGTTTTGCTGAGACAGGAGAGGTGGCAAAGTTGCCTTCAATATTCTGTGCGCAGGGTTAGGATTTTGGATTTCTGTCAGGAGAAAGATCTTGTAGAATAGTTGGTATTTTATTGTCTGATCCTTCTCCCTTTGAATTAAACACGGAGCCCGGTCCAGGTGTATTGGGTTGTGGTGGGAGGGGCAGGAGGCAAAAGCTCTGTTGAATTCATTTTCCTGAGAGATGAAATCTTTTGGTTTTTAGGGCTATCTGCCACCAACCAAAAATGGTGTTGAACCAAAGCGCCCCAGCCGACCAATCAACATTACCTCACTCGTCCGCTTGTCCACCACGGTCCCCAACACCATCGTCGTGTCCTGGACTGCAGAGATTGGCAGAGTGAGTGACTCTGGGGTCTCTTGTATGTCTTTGAGAGATGAGCAGGTTTAACTGTGCAGGAGATCCTTGCTGGGGTAGCCACAGAGTGTCCTTGTTCAGCTGGAATTCTGTGGTGCCGGGCGGTCGGGACGTGCTCCCTCAGATCCCTCACGTGCTCCCTCAGATCGCCCCCTCATGTTTGGGGTAGGATCTCTCCCTCCTCACTCCCCCCTCCCCCCCAAATCTTTGTGGCTCAGGGAGGGCCCAGATAAAGAGATCAAGGCATCCTCTAAACCTTTTGTTTGTTGATTTGGCCAAACTTCAGACTTTGAAGCTCTTCCTGACTTCAGGGGCTTGACAAACCTTGGCTTGGACTTGCAAGGAGCGGGTGACGTTGAGCACAGAGTGGCGCATTAGAGCTGTGAGTGTGGGCACAGAACAGCACAACCCAGCTGATTTCATTGGCCTTTCCTACATTTCTCCTCTCCCAGCTGCTCTCCTCATCCTTCAGATCTAAAACCTCATGTTTTTATCACTTTTTTGTGTCTGTGGGGAGAACGTTACAACCGGTGTTAGAAAATTGCTGATGTTCCACTGGACTAATTAAATCTGGAACATGCTGCAAAAAGGGACTTCAATAAATCAGCCCATGAATTAGTGAGTTGCTTTCAGTGCTGGCAGCAAAGCTGCTGGATGGGCATTCCAGAGGCACCGTGTGCTGCTGCCACTGCCCCCATCCTGTTTTTAGAAGTCCCCAGAATTGTCCTGAGGTGAAACTTTGTCCAAGAATTTGTCAGCGTGCAAAGCCCAGGATTCCTGAACCAGCGTGGAAAAATGCTTACACTCCAGTCAGGCACAATAGGCAGTTATAAAACACCAGGATGGTATTTCATGATGGATTTCTTGTGGAGCGGAAAACAATCTCCATTCAGATTATGGGATAAAGGATGGCTGAGTGATTTTTGTAAAAAATCCTCTTTTATCTAATGAGAACTGCAGGTACCAGAAATAAGCAGTTACAAATCAGCCTGCTTTGGTTGACACTGCTGACGTGCCTCCATGCAGGTGGATGGATCCTGGATGCTGCTCTGAGGGATTCAGAATTCAGGATTTAGGGACAAGAAGAGCCCCAGGTTGGAGTTAGTCCCTTGGGAACTGGCTGGTTCTCAGGTTTCACAGATAAATCGGTTATAAAGAACATTTTGGGTAACTTCTGGCATAAGTAAGTATTAGATCCCAGAAGTGTCCAAAGCCAGGTGGGATGGGCTTGGAGCAGCCTGGTCTGTGGAAGGTGTCCCTGCCCATGGCAGGGGTGGAATGGGGTGAGCTTTAAGATCCCTTCCGATTTTGTAAGACACAATCCTTCTTAAACTGATTCTTCGAGACTTTGACAGTGAAATGTGAGGAATTATTTTTTATTTGGCTGTGCCTGTGCAGCACAAAATTTGAGTTCCTCTCTCCCCCTTCTCTCAAGAATCACTTGCATGTCCCAACTGGTGCTCCCTACCTTTGCTGGAGTCCTCATTGTGATTTTTACACAATCTGTTTCAAGAGCCTTCTGTACAGGATGCCTCGGGCAAGTTCCTGCCTTTGTAGATTCAAGCTGTCGGTAAATAATTTCACAACGTTAATTAGCATTTTTCTAACTTCTCTCCTAATTGAGGCATTAAACAAACAAGTTAAAGCAGTAGTGGTTTTTAACGATGTGAGAAGCATTCATTTCGAGAATAAAATATTTAAAACGTGGTGTTTCTGATGCTATTTCAATTTGTGCGATTTTGTGGTGAGATATATCACTGAAATCCTGCCTTCAGATCCTAAATAAAGGATGGGAGATGTCACAATTACATGGATTTTTTTAAGTGGAAACGTGTGGCAGTTGCTGGGGGAAGCCTTTTATTTTTCAATTTAAATTGTATGAATGCAGCTCCAGGTTTAGCCAATGTTTAAATCAAAAAATAATTGATGTACCCTAATGTGAGAAGACAGATTTGGTCCTTTCCATTCTGGGGATTGAGAGGTGTTGCTGCTGAATCACATTTTTAGAAAGACATTTATAACCTGATTTTTTTGGAGATTGTAAGAAAAATGAGAGCTTCAGAAATCCAGGCTATGAATTGAACTCCCTGGCAGGAAGAGCTCATTCCATGAGGGAAGGCTCACCTGAGTTATGGGACCTGACAGAGCTGGGTCCTGCCTCTGACCTGCGTGGATCCCAAAGGATTTCCTGTAGAGGCAGAAGGGAGCATCCATGGCTTTTCCTGACCCTGATAAGGAACTTTGGCACGGTCAGATCTGTGGGGACTGGTGGGGAAGTGACCCAGCCCTTGGACAGGCTGGGAGTGGGGACTTGGGCTGGGTCTCCAGAGCACATCTTGGCCCCTCTCAGCCCTTGAACTCCTGAACTGCCTTTTTCCTGTTCTTCTCTGGTGGTGCAGTTCACATTTCAGAGACAGCTGAGTGCAGGAAGAGAAGATGACCAGTGCTTCCAGATACTGCAGATGGTGCATCTTTTGAAGAAGCATCACTGCTCATTTTCCTATTTTGAAACCAAAATAAGCTTTTATTAAAAAAAACTTCTGATGATATTTGAACTGACAGCTTTCCTTAAATGCACTGCCACAAGTGCAATATTTAACATTATCTGTATAAAATTCAGTGCACTGCCATGAGTGCAGTGCTGAACATTACCCATATAAAATTAAACCACTGCCACAAGTGCAGTGCTGAACATTACCCATATAAAATTCAGTGCACTGACACACGGGCAGTACGTTATCCATGTAAAATTACCCTGTTTAGAGGGATAGGCTGCATGTGTGAAATAGATGTAGAACTTCCAGAAGTGTCCTAAATGCTGTTTTAAAAGCCTGGTTTGCATCTCAGCCTCAGTGAAGTGTGAAGTCACTTTCGTTGCCTCTGAAACTCCAGCCCCGTGAATTTCCTGAAGGGTTTCTCCGAGAACTTTGCCACCTGCAATCCCATACCAAACTATCTCCAGGCTGCCTGTGCTGCAGCCAGGGTTTGCTCTGATGTGTTTGGTGTTTTCCAGAACTATTCCATGGCCGTGTACCTGGTGAAGCAGCTCTCCTCCACGGTGCTCCTGCAGCGGTTGCGGGCCAAGGGAATCCGGAACCCGGATCACTCCAGAGCACTGAGTATGTGTCTGCTGGGCTTGTTCAAAAAGGAGAAATCACTTTTGTAAAGGCACATTTGGAATCAGGACTGTACTAACCAAGCTTTGGACTTCCTACAGCCCTCTGGGCTTTGGGAATCTGATAGTGGTGTTCTTTGTATTCAGTTCCAATTCAAAGACTCAGAGGCCTTTGTTTGCACTAGGAGCCAGTCCAGGAACCCTGTTGACACTGTGAGGGGAAAAATGCAAGAGAATCTCTTTCAGCTCAGCCATCCTGGCTTTGTTTGTGCAGAATGGCACAACTGTATTTCTACAGAGAAGTGCTCATTCAGTACCTCGGGCAGGCTGCGCTGAAGGCCTCACCCTGGACCTGGATGCTGGGCAGGAACGGCTCCATCGAGCTGGTTCTGTTCCCTTGGCACTGAGCTGTGGAGTGAGCCTGGAGAGAGTGGCCAGCACAGAGCTCCTCCCAACCCCCTCCTCACTCGGGTGTGAGATTTGCTGCCTTAGTGTTTGCTCTGACAACAAGCTGGTGGAAGTTTGTGTCATAAAAATGCCAGCACAAACTGCTGCGTGTTTGGTTTTCAGGGAGAGGGTGAAATCCCAGCACCTGATCGCTGTTGTTACTCTGTAATGCTCAGATAAGGGCTTGTACCTTCTCCACAAGGGAAGAAATGAGTCCAGCAGTAAATAAAAGTGCTGGGCATTAACTTGTCCTAATGCAGTTTGATGATTTAAATGCCCAAAAATCTAGAGAGTTCCAGGTGGCTGCTGCTCTGCAAGTTGAGAATGAGGGTGTAGGTGCAGTTCTTAGAGCAGGAATAAAATGGGACTGACTTGTTCATTTAACCAATGACTGCTTATAAAACAGGCCTTGCACACCAAAATAGAGGATGAAAGACTCCAGAAGTGAAAGACTTTGATATTTCACTGCAGTTACTTAAATCTCAGATTTTGTCATGGTACTTCTGACTTCCTACTGCTCAATTTGCTTTTCAGTTTTAAGTCACAGGATTGCTTGATGAGGATTTTGGGGGGTTTTAGTGGTGCCTGTTCATGTGAGAATTGTTAACAAGTTGAACAACTTCAGCTTGAAGTTAGAGGTGAAATTAATGTGCTTTATCTGTTGGTAGGTATTAAAAAATGATCAGTGCAAAGTTGCATGTAGAAGAGTTGAGACCTGAGTTTATCTCTGGATAAACACATTTTCTAGGGGTCTTGAACTGGAAGTTTACCACGCGCATTTCAGACTTGTTTTATTTCTTCATCATCCAATTCATGTTTGAATTAACCTAAAATAAACTTTTTCTTCTTTAAATACCAGTTAAAGAGAAACTAACTGCTGATCCAGACAGTGAAATAGCAACTACCAGCTTAAGAGTGTCTCTTCTTTGTCCAGTAAGTTGGTTTTTTATTCCCTCCAAAGTGATTCTGATTGAAATGTTGTGGGATGTGTGTGGGAGAGGTTACCTTGTGTTTACCTGGTTTAACTTTGTCGGGACAGAGAGCAGCTGAAATTCTCTCTCACTGTGCTTAAAAGCCTGTGAAATACCCCTGGGAAAAGGAGTGTTCCATTAGCTTGAAAATGTTACTCAAAATATATGTAAGCACACATTTAAATCTGTCACTGGATCATCTGAGTGTGCAGGTTGGGCTTGGATTGATAAAACCTCTCTCAGGGGGAAAGGGGGTGAATGTGGTATTGAGCACCTTGAATCTGAAATGGGTGATGTGCAAATGTACACTTGGAATATTTAATAATCTGCACTTAAAAACAAAGCAGTGTCTTGGAGGTTGTTCAAACAAAATGTTTTGATCCAATTTGAGGTGAGAGAAAAGAATTCCAGTGAACATGCAAGTGGCAGAGATGTATCTCGACCTATTTGTTGTTTTTTAACCAAGTAGCTGCGTTGTTTTGTGCCTGGATTTGTGTTATCAGTGGTAAATGCCCAACATTAATGTGATGTGTGCTTCTTTGAATCTCTGGGGCTTGTTTCAGGTGCAGGGCACCTTCAGAATCCTTGACTCTCTGTATTGATTGACAGAGTCCCTTTATTGCAGCCCAGCTATTGAAATTCTTGTCAAGATTAAGGATACATCTGTTTCCTGCTTTGCCTCAATCTGCTCAGGCTTGACACGAAATTCTCAGGTTTAAAATCTAAACAAGAAAACTTGGCTTTATTCTTGCAAAATTGGAGCTTATTTTTCAGGTTATTTAATATGTTCTTAAACTCTAAAAAGAGAAACTTTTAGAGGTGTAATTGCTTCATAAAAAGCACAATTAACAGTGTGGTTATTTTATATATATATATATATATATAACGTTCTTGTAAATCTTTGAATGTGGTATTGTCATGATCTTCAATTTTATTCCTTTTTCCATATCAGGATTGATTCTAGCTAAGGAAGATAAGGAATTTTTAAGGAAGATAAAACTAATCTGTGAGAAAGATACAGATTGCATTTACCAGATAAAATCCTGATCTGTAGAGCTGATAATCTCAAAAACCTGTAACTGCCATGTCATATTTTGGAACACTGAAGTATTGATGAATTATTTTAAGTCAGTCTTCATGCATCTGGTGGAATTACAGATTTTTATTCAGCTTATTTGATTTGTCAGGGTGTTGCTTTATAGATCATTCCATGGGAATTTCCTGTTTGTCCTGATTGCCTCCATCACTGATAAAATTCCTCTGCAGTGTTTTTGGGTTCCCTTTTTTCCTCCACTTTTTCCTCCTTCAGTGCTGCCTGATTTCCCAGTAGCTCTCGGAATAATCCATCCCAGGCTCTTTGGGGCAGAGACTGCACCTTCCAACAGAAAGGTTTTACCTTGATTCTCCTCAGGTCTGAATGGAATTTCATTTACAGCCCTGTATTTTCACTTGCTGATTTGATTTGCAAGCCTTTGGCTCAAGGAGAATTTTTTGTCTGTATTTTGTGGTTGTTTTCTAAGCTTTAAATGCTCTGAAGGTGCACCCTGAAAATGCTGATTTGGTCTCCAGCAGCAAAATGGAAAATTAAGGAATTTAGCATCACTCTGGGAATGGGAGGGTGCTGCTCTCCCCTCCCCTGGGTGTGATTCTCCTTGGGAGTATCCAGGAGAACAAATGAGGGAGGTGGGTTTAGTCTTCATAATTTTAATTCTGCCCTCCAGGCTGCTCAGAGCTTCCTTGGAATTTGGCACCCATGCAGGATCCAGCAGGCAGAGGGGCTGCTCTGAGCCCGGAGCTCAGGAACACACTGGAATTCATGTTCCTTTTTGCCCCTGGAAGTACAAATAAATAAATCTCCAGGCTCTGCAGCCGGACCAAATATTTAACTGAAGAAAAATTCCAAATCCAGGGGTTTACTGGAGGTTTTGCAGCTTTGTTTACAAATCCTGAACTCCTGTTTTTTAGCAGGGAAAGATAGAAATGTTTTGTGTGCTTGTAAAAGAAATTAATGCAGTGTTTCTTTGGCTGCCAACAGGCGGGAATCAAACAGTCCCAGTGTTGGGCAATGCAGCTTTTCCAAAGTTGGGATGCATCCCTGCTTTTTTCTATCAGTTCTGACACAGCTTAGCCATTGTGGCAGAGCTTATCCAGGAGGTTCAATGCTAAAAATGGGAAAAGAGCATCAACCTGTTAACTCTGAGTGTGGTTAAATCCCACCTCAGGGAAGTCACAGGCAGAGGTTTTATACCAAAACCTTGGGAAAACCTTCCTGGTTTTTAACTCTGCTTGTTTCCCTCAGGAAATGGGTTTTTATGTCCTTCCTGCAGCACCTGTCTTCGACCTTCCTTACTTTTCATTTGAAGCATCCAGGTTTTCCCTCTGATGCTCCCTGAGCTGGGGGACTGTGCCCAAAAGACAAATGAGCCATTGCCCCACCATCTGGGAGATGAGAATTCCTGACAGACACCGATCGGGGGCCTGGCTGCTCTGGGAGTTGATTTTGGGATAGGAATAATGTGCTTGGTCACGGATTCGGGGGAGGGGGTGCCAAACACATGGCACACAGAGCATCTCCTGCCGTGGGCTGAGCCTCTGCCACCAGCCTGGGGCTCCCCAGGGAATTCTCTGCCCCCTCCCATCTGCTGGGCCTTGGTGACAGCAACTGAGAGCCAGAGGGAAGGAAAAGAAGCGAGACCACGCTGGATTTGCCAGGAGTGGGGCAGAGGGGTTCTGTTCACAGGGAATAAAAATCATCATCATCATCATGGAGGAAGTGGTGGCCTGTGAATAGAGCCTTTGTTCTTGATGTTGTTTTTGCTTTGGGGATATTGTGGTGCCATCCTGTGGCATCCTTCTTGTACTGCTCAGGATCAGCCTGGCCACGGGGCTGGATTGAGGCACGCTCCCAACCTGCTCCACTCCCAGCCACCACTGGAATTGGCTGAGGCTGCTCAGATGGAGGCCTTGTGTATATTTTAGTCAAATATCGAACTTCAAACTACCCGGCATAAGCAGTTCTCCATAAATGATTGTTTTGTTGGGTTTTCATGTGGTGAAAGTCTTGTTTAGACATTGCTGCTTCTCACCTTTAGTGTGGCCAGTCCAAGCCCCTCCCGATCTGCAGCGTAAGCACTTGGCCTCAAACCAAATGCTGGGGTTTCGTGAGGAGATTTTTATTTCAGATTAAGATGAAATTCCTTTCACTGTCTGCTTTCCACTCAGTGTAATGATACTTTCACGATAATGAAGCATAATTCTGTTTGTGCTCTGTGCAGGACACTGGTATTTACGGGTGCTCAGTGGGCCCTGTATGTTGTTAGGGGAATATGGCAGGACGTGTTCTTCGGTTCCCTTGATCAAATATACTTCAAAATGTGATTTTTAGTCACTTTTATGCCACTACAAACTTACAGGAAGGAGGGAAGTGTGTATGTGACATAGTTCAATCAAAACTCGGATTTCTGAGAGTTCTTTCTGGATTAAACTCTACCTGGCTCTTTTCTCTTTTCAGGCAGAAAAGCCCTGTCGGTTAGTTCCACACCGAGGTAATAAAATCCTGGTTTCTTTCTCTTACAGCTTGGCAAAATGCGCCTCACCATCCCCTGCAGGGCCCTGACTTGTTCCCACCTGCAGTGTTTTGATGCCACTCTCTACATCCAAATGAATGAGAAGAAGCCAACTTGGGTTTGCCCCGTGTGTGACAAGAAGGCTCCCTACGAACATCTCATTATTGATGGGTGAGTAAAGCTGAGATCAAATTCCAGCGTGTTCCTCCTGTCTGAAATCAAGGTGATCTCCCTCCTTTTTTAACTCCCCATATTTAACTTCCCTGCTGCTGGTCAAGAAGTCCTGACCAGCTCCCTCTCATTCAAGAATTGTGCTCCTCTGACTCTCTGACTGTTCAAGTTGATAACAATGAAATCTATTCCTTCCAATCCTCAGTAAATTCCTGAGCTATCCTGCTGAAAATGCTTTTTTCCCCCCACCATGTTCCGTAGTGCTGAATTCCTAGGTGAAAACAGCACATGTTGTATTTTCTTTTAATGGAGCAACTGTACCAATCTGGCAGAGTTGATAAGAGACAGCCACGTTAGAGCAAATAAATCCTGCCACCCCTCCGAGTGCCTGTACAATTCCGTGTACAATTTCACACTTGGGGAGTTGCTATCTATAGAAAGTGACACAGAGATTGATTCCCTGGTACTGCCTACTTGCAAAACACTAAAAAAAAAAATAAATCTCTTGTTGTGCCAAGTGTGTATTTCTGGGTTTGCATTTTAATTTCTTAAGAGAGGAATCTTGTTTTTTTAAAGGGTGATAAAGGGAGAGAACAAGTAGAGGCCTCTGGGGATACTCTCAATATTTAAAAAAACCCCAAAACTGATGAAACAAACAAATAAAAACCCCAAAAGCAAAGCTGAAAACCCTGAAAAAACCCCAGAGTTTTAGAAAACCACCTCATCAATGATGAGTCTTTATTAGGGAGTGTGTGCTTCATTTTGCCAGTGAAGCATGAGGTCACTCAGGGTCCCTTGAGAGCCTTGCAAAAAGCTCTTGAAGAGACACTCAGGCTGTTTTGGTCTCCTGGATGCCCAGATTTATGGGTCCTCCACCTCAGATCAAAGAGCTGGGGGGCTCCTTGTCGAGGTTTCTGCCTAAAATAGTGAAGACAGAAAGTGGGAATAATGCAAACACCACATTTTCCTTATTTCTCCTTGTGTTGCCAGGTGCAGATGTTGGAGATGAGCTGATCTAATTAGAGCATCCCAAAGAGAAGGTTATTTCTGGAAAATGCTCCAATCTGGGAAAGAGGGAACTGTCTCTAATTAAAGCCAAGCTCTTTCCTGCAGAACCACATGAATGGCCCTGGTCAGAAGCTGGAATTCCCAGTGGGAGTGATGTGGTGCCAGGATCCCAAAGTTTTAGGAGGTGCCTGTGGGAGAAGAGGCTGCAAGTTGAGATTCCCATGCTCAGCATTTGTTAGGAAGTGTCAGGAAATACAAGTCCTTAAACCCTCAGCTGCAGGGACCCCTTTAAGAGAGGTTTCCTCAGGAAAATTTTGTCAGAGGGGGTGAGGAGGAGATTTTTTTTTAAACTCTCGTTCACATAATTCCTTTGTTTTGGGACATGGAGAGTTCTGTGTCACGAGCTCTGCAGGATTCTGCTCCCAGGGGTTTTAAATAAATGTGCAGATTTTTATTTGGGGTAACACTGGAATTTTTTCAATGATTCCTTTTTCTCAAGGAAGCAGCTGAGAGAAGAGCAGAACAATGAAAGCTTTTGGTTTCACACCAATTCAGACTTACACTGACTAATAAAAGCTCTTCTTTAGGTCTGATATTAAATATTTTTGATGGACAGGTTGTTCATGGAAATCCTGAAGTTTTGTACAGATTGTGATGAAATCCAGTTTAAGGAGGATGGATCCTGGGCTCCCATGAGATCGAAGAAGGAGGTGCAGGAGGTGACTGCATCTTACAACGGAGTTGATGGTGAGCCATGGTTGGGGGGTGTGAAGGACACTGGGATCCCCTAAGGATTGATGTTCCTTTAACCTCTGAAAATGCTCATTTTTAAACGTATATTTACAGCTTTGCTCATTTGTGAGATCAGCTAATTGAGTAGCACCTGTTTGGGGCTGATGGTAAAGTTTGAAGCTACCACCATTGTGTAGTTTATTTATGACTTAGAGCTTTTTAATGAGCTGTGATCTGCTAATTGGAGCTTCTCGTGTTGGCTTTGTGCAGGATGCATCAGCTCTTCCTTGGAACACCAGGTGTCCTCTCACCAGCAGTCCAATAAAAACAAGAAAGTGGAAGTGATCGACTTGACCATCGACAGCTCGTCAGATGAGGAGGAGGAGGAGCCCTCTGCCAAGAGGAGCTGTCCCTCCATATCTCCAGCATCACCAATAAATAACAAGGGGTGAGAACAAAACAAACAATGCAGAGAGAAGTCAGAAATTTCAAAATAAATCGTCTCTAGAAAGTTCTGTGCTTGGGTTATATCCTCATTCGGTAGCTCGTGGATTTGCTCTCGGGTCACAAGGCCTAAGGTTGGAATCACAGCTTTGAGTTAAGTGTGGAACACAATAAAATATTTTAGTTGTGTTTGTGGGATGGTGCAAAGGGTTGTGGCTAAAAGTGTGGGTTCTGCAAGTCTGGGGATGTTCTTCTTGCGCACGAAGCAGCACACGGGGAGAGAGCAGGGAGGAGCAGGGGTGGGGGGTGGGGTTTGGAGCAGCACGGGAATGGGGAATGCCAGGAGTACCTGGGCACCTTTACCTGAGCAGCCAGGCTGGAAACAGCTCCTTGTGTGTATAAATATCCAGGGATCCGTGGTGAAGTGGTTCCTGCTCCATCATGGGAGTGACTCGGTGATCACTGAAACCCCTCACGGCCTTTTCCCCGTTGGAATTACCTTGTAGGGTATCGGTGCTGTGGGGTCACACAGATTCCTGTGGCGGTGGGGGTTCAGTATTCCTTCAGGATTGTCTTGTCCTGCCTTGGGAATATCTGTAACGTCTTTATAGAGATCCCAGCACCATTTACACTTTCAGCTGGTTGAGACTGAACTTTCCTTTCCTAAATTCCAGCTGCCTTGGACTGAACTAATTTTCCTGGTAAGATATTGTGAGGAGATGAAAGCTTGGGGGATGTGTGATGCTCATGTGAAGCTTTGAAATTGCTGCGCATCTTTCAAGAAGCTCAGAATGCATTTTGAATTGAAGTTCAATGTGAAAATAAGCCAATAAGCGTCCCCTGATGGGACAGCAATAAACCAGGAGTGTATTTTATGCTTCTAAAAAGCCTTTTTTTCCTTCCAGCATTTTAAATTTACCCCACCAAGCTTCTCCTGTGTCAAGAACCCCAAGCCTTCCTGCTGTGGACACCAGCTACATCAACACATCACTTATCCAAGACTACAGGCATCCATTCCATATGACACCCATGCCTTATGACTTGCAAGGTGAGTTCTGTCTGGACCTGTACAACTCTCCAAGCACTAATATTAATTCTAAAATTTTTAAAAAATTAGTTTAGTATCTCTGTTAGTGAAGAGAACCTGAAGTTTTATCAGTGTTGGGCTGGTTTTATTTCAAAATGAATGGTGAAAAAATGGAGAGGTGCTTTTTTGTTGTTGTTTTGAGAAGCTTAATTGTGTTTTTTGTCTCTTCACAGGTTTAGATTTCTTCCCTTTCCTGTCAGGAGACAATCAGGTAAGTCAGGGAGAACCGAGTCCTGTGGCAAACACTCTTCCAGGCAGGATGTGCTGTGTGGGAAGCAGCAGCTGTGGGGTGGAGGTGTGAGAACAGCGAGGCTGCAGCTTTGTTTTGTACACACAGGAGCAAACAGGAGCATTGTCTGAGCACAGGGGTGGCATGAGGCGTTTTGGGAGCCAGGGGCTGGCAGGGATCCTCAGCCGTGGCTGAACGTGCAGCTTGATCCCTTTCCCTCCAAAAAAAAGAGAGCTGGGATGTCTCACCTGCCCTTTCTGCACTCCCAAGTGGGAAAATTGCATTAAAAGTTGAGGGGTACTTTCAGATCCTAATGAAGAGCAGAGCCTGCTGTGGAATTTGGATTCAGGAAACCTGGCTTGGTGTTCAAGATCCTGAGAATTACTGTGATCCAAGGAGTGCTGCTCTGGTTCTGCCAGTGGAGAGATACTAGGGAACAAGGCTGGGCAGCCTGGGTGTTCCATCATAATGGCATGGAGCATGGAGAGCAAAGTTCCCCCCGCAGGGAGGTTGGTTTAAATGGGATTTTTGACAGCTCAAGCTCCTGCCCTTCAGGGGTGCAGCAGAGAGGATAACGTGGGACATCCCTTGCTCCATCCCATGGGACCAAGCTGTCCCTACATGCGTTTTCCCAGGATTCTGCCTTGCTCCCAGCAGGGATCAGCACAGCTGTGGCTGACCCTGACTTTTGGGGGCTGGCAAAATGAACTTGGGGGAATTTTGCCCCCAAGGAATTTTTTGAAGAGCTAAAAAAAAAAAAAAAACAACCCAGAAGTGCTGCTGCTTGTCTTTTTTTCTGGTTTGGGTTCTCTGGTCCCATTCCCTCCCTGCCATTTGCTGTCACTCAACCCCAGCATTCCCAGTTCCTTTTGGCTTCAGGAATGCGGGGCTGCAGAGCTAAAAATTCATTACATCCTTGCACTGGCCGAGCTGCTGTGAAACCCAGGAGCTGCCAGAACTTCAGCTTGACCAAAATCCCTTCTTTCTGTGCTGCTCTGAATGCCAAGTCTGCTGCAATATCTGAAATCTAACTGTTGTTTCTCCCCCCAGCATTACAACACCTCCCTCCTCGCCGCCGCAGCCGCGGCCGTTTCCGCGTCCGATGATCAGGAACTTTTACACTCCCGTTTTTTTCCCTACACTTCATCCCAGATGTTTCTGGATCAGCTTAATGCAGGAGGAAGCAGCTCCCTGCCAGCCACGAATGGTAGCAACAGTGGCAGTAACAGCAGTCTTGTTTCCTCCAACAGCCTGCGGGAGAATCACGGGCACCCCGTCGCGAGTAGGAGCAGCACGGACACGGCCTCAATCTTTGGTATCATACCAGACATTATCTCATTGGACTGATTTTTTTTTTTTTTTCTGGGGGTGGGCAATGGGGGGACAGAGGAAATCTTTGTGCTTGGTTTTCCTTTCTGTTCAAAAAAAAAAAAAAAAAACATTAAGACAAGGTGGTTTTTTTTTCCTTTTTTAAAAAGGGGGAAAAAAAAAATTTACGTGTACAGAGAACAAAAAAAAAAGTCTATTTTCAGTTTTACTTTTGTATATAAACCTAAGATGGCCTCACTGGTAAAAATAAGAAAAAAAAAAAGACAAAAGAGAAAAAAAAAAATTTAACAAAAACAAGGAGCTTCAGTTCATTTTTCTGGATGCTGAAGATTTTACACCTGTGCATTTGTCATGTGAGTTTCTTTTCCTTTTTTTTTTTTTTTTCCCCTATAGTTCGGACACAAATGGCATTATTTTCTTCACAGTTACAGAAACAGGAAAGGAGCTGAACTTCTAAAGTTCAAGCTTGGGAGAGGGTTTTTTTCCCTTTGCTGGTGGAATCTAATTCCCCGTCCCATACTGAGTGCAGATTTTCTTACGCCGGAAGCAGAGCAGACCCTGCTCTGTTTGCAGGCCGGAGCCTTTCAGGAGTGGGTTTGGTTTTTTGGGATTTTTTGTCATTTCTGGTTCCATGTGCCCCTCTATCCAGGCAAATTCTCCTTTTTAATTCCGTGCTTTAGTCAGGAATGTTGCAAACTCACCCGTGACAGGGCTCCAGGGAGTGACACGAAGCTGAGCGGGAGGTTCAGGTTGGACATCAGGGAAAGTTCTTCCCCCAGAGGGTGCTGGGGTGCTCACCAGGCTCCCCAGGGAATGCTGATGTTCCCAAGGCTGCCAGAGCTCCAGGAATGTTTGGACAACACTCCCAGGCACAGGGTGGGATTTTGGGGTGCCCTGTGCAAGGACTTAGATCCTCGTGAGTCCCTCCCAACTCAGAATATTCCACAGCTCCATGTTCAGTTACTCCTGAGGGCCTGACTCCATCTAATCCCAGGCTGAGGAATGACCTGTGGGACGAGATGGAGCATTTTTGTGCAGTGGAGCCCCACATCAAAGCATCACTTGGGCTGGAGGGGTTTTGTTTCTAAGAACTTCAATCCTGTTCAGATAACCTCAAATCTTATCAGCAAAATCCTGAGCATGTGTCAGTGTTACCTCGTGGAGCTGCTTCTGCTTTGGCTTAGCCGTGCCTAGAGACGGCCTTGGCAGCCCAGGCCTGGCTTGTCTGGCTGGAAAATCCTCATTTTAGTGCAGTAGATCCAATGGCTGCTTCCAGGTGAACTTGTCACCAGCCTGCAAGAAGCAAATAGAAACTGCAGCACACCCTTGCATGGTCTGTGCAGCCGGTGATGCTCTTGGTGCCCTGTGCTGAGTTCAGTCGCCCCATGAATATTCCGTGTTCAGTGTGAGTCTGAACCCCAAACCCACCACTAAAACCCCCACATCCCAGAGTGTTGCTCCCTTTCCAGCTCTCTTAGGGGTAGTGGCTTTCAAAATTCACTTTCCTTGGAATTCTTTGGATTTCCCGGATTTTTTCAGTCTGTTGGAGCCGTATTTACTTCCTGGTTTCTTTTCTCATTTTTTTTTTCTTTAAGTTGTGCATGACATAGGAAATTTTTTTTTTTTTGGGTCATTTGGGCTGATCTGTTCTTCTTAAGGAGTGGAATGTGTAAATAGCTGGAATGCAGTTTTTTTTTCAGGAGATTCTTTAAAGTCAGAGAAAGGGGGAGGGAAGGAAGTGATTCTTGTGTCCCAAAGTCCATGTCAGAGAGAGTAAATATTTCCTCTGGTGTGAAAAATATTTTTATAACTGGTTGAAAGTGCAGGTAACGAGTTTATCAGGAAAGAGAGTTAAGGAATACTAAAATTAGCAGATTCTTGTCTGAATTTTTTCATGTCCAAAAAAACTGTTGATTGCAAATAGTCGCTTCGAGCATTGACAAGGGCCACCTTTTGCCTATGAAGTCGTCTCAAAACAAAAAACTAAATCTTGCATTGATTAAAAAAAAAAAAGGAAAAAAAAAACAGGAAAAAATGATAAAAAAAACAGGAAAAAAAAGCAAAAAAAAAGAAAACCTTTAATCCAAGTAGCATTAGGTATTGCTGTCTGATCAGTCGTATGGTTATTTGAAAGGTTCACATTATGTGGCATCAAAATTGTTTTTAGTGTTTTTACAGCATCCCTCTGCCACTAAATAGTTGACTTGAATTTTGGAAAACGGAACTGTTTGTGTTTATATGTATATGTGTGTGTATATATGTATTTATAGATCCGTGTGTGTGAGTTCCAGGTGAGTTAAATAGTTTTTCCCATGCATGTGTATTTCATACATATCTGGCTGATATATATATTTCACCATACACCGATTTTATAATTTATTAAATGTCAGTTAAAAAAGAAATAAAAGGATAGAAAATGGGAAAGACTTATTTTTGAAACAGTCTGATTTTGGAGTGATTAAACCTCCGCTAGGAGAAGCTCTCGTCCAGTTAATCACGGATAACCTGGAGCGATTTTAGTGGGAGTGCCCTGGATTTCCGGGAGCTCCTGGAACACCTGGCAGGGATTTGGGATTGCTCATGGCTGCTTTTCCCACCTTCCCATGGCCTTGACCCCAAGAACAGCTTGTGCCACTTGTGGCAGCGGGATCGGAACCGTGTTAATCCCATGGAAAGCGGAATGTGGCGGTGTTGGTATCCCAGGATTTGGCACTTTGGGAATGGGAGCTCGGCTCGGCGTTCCTCATTCCCTGTGATCCTGGTGGGAGGAAGGCTCCAGGGTCACTGCCGGCCTGCATGACCTCAGTGCTCTGCTCAGGAGGGACAGCGAGGGCTGTGTGAGTATTCCTGCTCCACGCTCCGGCATTCCCGCAGCTGGAATTCCTCTGCGCCTCTGACCACAGCGAGCGGTGCCTGCCAGAAGTCTCAGTCTGGTCTCCCCAAACCCCGGCTCTTTGCGTCCCCAGCTCTCCTCTGGGTGGCCTGGGCTGCGCTCCTGCTCCGGATCCTTGGAATTGCGGGTTCTTGTCCTCGGGCTGTGCCACGGCAGGAGCGGGGTGTGCACGGACGTGGCTGCGGGGTGTGCACAGACGTGTGGGGTGTGCAGCGTGTCTGGAATGTGCACATCTCTGGGATGTGCACACGTGTGTGGGGTGGTCACAGACGTGTGGGATGTTCACAGACGTGTCTGTGGAACGTTCACACGTGTCTGGGACACGCACACACGTGTGGGATGTGCAGACACGTCTGGGATGTGCACATCTGTGGGATGCACAGGGACACGGACACTGCTCTGTGGGACGTGTGTGGGGGGGGGACATTCACACACGTGTCTGGGAGATCCACACGTGTTTGGGGTGTGCACACACATGTGGGATGTGCACACACCTGTCTGAGATGTGCACACGGGTGTTTTGGGGACGTTCTCTCCCATTTGGGATGTGCACACGGGTGTTTTGGGGACGTTCTCTCCCATTTGGGATGTGCACACGGGTGTTTGTGGGACTTTCTCTCCCATTTGGGATGTGCACACGGGTGTTCTGGGGACGTTCTCTCCCATTTGGGATGTGCACACCTGTCAGGACAGCTCCGTGTGTCCGTGCAGCAGGAGCAGGGTGCAGGTGCCTTTGAGCGCCCCTCCCATCCTTCAGAAGCTGGAAAATGCCCCGAAACCACCCCATAACCCTTCCTGCCACTCCCACGGTGATCCAACAGCAGCTCCAGGCTTCCCTTCCTCTCCCTGGGTTCTGCAGGTGGGATGGTCCAAGGTTTCCTTGGGCTCTCGAGGACCTGCAGGGCCCAGGAGTGTGAGGAGAACGTGGTGAAAACTTGTTCTTTGTTGCAACCGACCGTGTCAGGGTTTGAAGCACGTTTTAAACAGCAGCGGGTTTGCTTTTTCCGTGTTGTTTAATCACTCTTTTTTAACAGAACGTAGGTGTCTGACGAGGGCAGGCTGCTGGTGGGCCCCGAAAGCGCCGCTGCTCCCGGGTTAACAAAGGGGGAGATGTAAACAAGCAGCGTGTGAGAAGTGGCCGTGAATTCCGTGAGTCGAGAGCTGTCATCCCTTGCCTTAAACCCCTTCTCCTGGCTTTCCATAGGGCATTCCAACCCCGCCCCTGGCTTTTACGGGTGTACACCAGTGTCAGTTTGTGTAGAAGTACCGAGTGAAAATATCGATTATCTGCACTGGGAAAAAGCACCGCCAAGCCCAAAGCAGCCTGGTCTGAGTGTTTCCTGTTCCTGTGGAAAGCTGTAGGTGGAATAAAAAGCGTTCGGCTGTTCTGTGTTTCCTGACGGGGGAAAGGGGAGGGAGTGGGAAGAGGGGTTTTTCCCGGGTTTTTTTGGACCACGGAATGCTTTTTTGGGGGATGATTTGGGGCTGTGACAGCGCTGCTTTGTCCCGGCAGTGCATGCGAAGGGCGGCTCCTCCCTGCCAGCTTTTCTTTGGGAATGTTTTCGCAGCAGGAGCCGTTCTGGAGCAATCCCAAGTGACTGGGAGTCGCTCAGTGCCCGTGCCACGCTCTGCCATCGCCTGCAGCCGCCAGGATTTGGGAGTCAAATCCCGGGAATGGGGAGGGATGGGGCTGAGGATGGATGGGATCCGTTGGAATCTGGGAACAAACGCTCTGCGTGAATTCCTTGTTCCGTCAGCTCCACAAACCAGGCCTTTCCTGGTGGATCCAGGGTCGGGAGAGCTCCAGAATCCAGGAGCAAACCCCCAGCGTGAGCAGAGCTGCATTCCCAGCTTTATCTAAACCCTGGGATTAATTGAGGGTGGCAACAGAGCGCGCAGGGAAATCCCACCTTCGGCTCTGGGTTCCGCCTGCTCCTGGTTTTCCCAGGGGATCCCGGCTCTGATCCGGGTGTGCCGCTTTCCTGGAGCGGTGTCCGAGTGCTGAGCTGTTTGTAACTGCGATTTTCCGCTCTTTCTGGAATGTTTCCTATCACTGGAGCAGGAAGAGCCGATTAAGAGCTGAGGGGTGTGGCAGGTGTCAGTATTCCATGGGGCAAAGTTCCTTTTCCCTGGAAGGAAGCTGTTCAGAGAGCCAGGAATGTGGGGATGGATCCCAGTCTGAGCTCCCTGGGTTTGGGACCGTTGGGAGAACTGCAGGGATCAGGGCTTGGATCAGGAGCTCGGGCAGAACCTGGCGTTTTCCTTAACTGCAGGACTGAAATTCGTGGATCTGCTTCCATGGCTCGGGTGGAGTTCAGCAATGTCATTTAATCTTTCTTCCCTACCTTTCCCCCCTCCATGTGATATTCCATGAGCATAATCCCTGTTTTCCCCTCACAGGGACCCTGTTATGGATTTGGAAGGTTGGGATTTGCTGACATTTTGGGGTTTTTTCAATTTCTTCCCAACTTTGTGTGACATTCCTGGGGGGTGGGGGCCTTGGAGTGTTCCAGCTGCTCCGCAGGGATGGATGAATCTCGGAATCGTGGGATAATTTGGGTTGGAAGGACCTTAGATCCCATCTCATTCCATGGGCAGGGACACCTTCCCCTATCCCACTATTCCACTATGGGGCTGCTCCAAGCCCCGTCCAACCTGGCCTTGGACATTCCAGGGATCCAGGGGCAGCCACAACTTCTCTGGGAGTTCCAGCCCAGCCCCTCCCCACCCTCCCATGGAAGAATTCCTTCCCAATCCCTTGGATCTGCTGTGGCTGCCAGGATTTAATTCCTGCCCACTGATGGGGCAAAGAGGAGAGTCAGGATTAAGAAAGGGCTGGAGGGAGAGGAAGAGGCTCCTGGAGCAGAAGCCAGAGCAGATTTCTGGGAACATGGGCTCTTCCAGAGAGTTTTCCAGGTTGCTGTTGGTGCCATGATCGCTGTGAAATTTCCCAGCTGAATCCAGGGAGAACCTGCTCGGAATTCCAGACACCCCTTTGTGGACTTGCTCTGAGACACAGGTGGGATAACAGTAAGGATCCAGAGGAGTTTTAATCGGTCTGGAGCTGGGGAGCTTTTTCCTGGCGTGGAGAAAGGGAATTTCCCTGGCCCTGCTTGTCCCTGGCACCCAGCCCGGAGTGTGGGGACACCAAACACCCGCTGGGTCGTGCTGACTTCTTGGAGAACCAGGAGACCCCGACCACGAGTTCCTTCTCCCACAAGCCCAAGATTTAAATGCTTTTTAAAATAACTTTTTCCAGCTTGACAGGTGTTGTTCTATTCCGTTTATTCCAGTAACAGCTCACATCTTGTTTCTCCAGGAATGAGGGAGGAGTGGAAGTGGCAGAGCCTATGGAAGTGGCTGCACTAAATGAAGGCAAAATCAGGTTTCAAAAGGCAAATGGTGGTTCCTGAGTCCAGCTGAAAACTGGGAAAAATAGGAATAAATCCCTTCGGGGTCCTGCTCGTAGCTGATCTCACTCTGGGTTTCAGTAGTCGGCCAAAGGGAGGCAAATGAGGCGCACAAATTCTTCGTATCGGATGGTTCCGTTTGGCCCAACTTTGGCCTCTTTCAGCAGGTCATCGACTGAAAGCAGGAAAATACCGTCAGCATGGAAAATCCAGGATTTGGGGTCTGGGGTGTTTTTGTTGGAAATCACCTCTGGGGTCAAGAGGAGGTGGCAGCCAGGGGAGTTTCAAACTGGCTCAATTAACACTCGGATTTTAATTCCATGTAAAATTCTCTGGAGCAGAGATACCCATCTTTTTGAGCTCCTCAGGGGAAAGAGTCACAAATGAATCCAAATGGGTTTGGGGGTTTATTGTGCCCCTTGGAGCCAAATCTCTGACAAACTGGATGGGTGTGGGGAGGAAGGGAGGGAGGGGAAGGGAAGGGAAGGGAAGATGGATTTGATCCCTGTGGGAATTGCAGGATACCTTCTTCCTCGGAAAGCTTCTCACCCAGCTGGGTGAGCTTGGCCCGGAGCTCGGGCACGGTGATGACCCCTCTCTTCTGCCGGTCGATCATGGCCAGGGCCGTCAGGATCTCCTTCTCGGGCTCCTCCTGCTTCATCTGCCTGTACATGATGTTCAGGAAGGTGGAGAAGTCCAGCTCTGCGTTCCTGTCTGGAAAAGGAAGGGCAGATCCTTTGGGAATGGCTCCATTTGGGGCCGGATCCAGGATTAAGCATCCCCCTCCTCTTCCCCCCAGTTCCCTTTCCTGGGGCTTCTTCTCCCTGACCTTGAGGTTTCCTTTCCCCGCGCCTGGTCTGGCTCAGGGCACACCACAATTGGGGTTTTTTCTCCTCAAATCCCATTTATAACTTCGTTCAGTTTGTGCTCCAAACTTGGATCCTGAATTTTTAATCCCCCCCGCATCCGATCTCACAATTCCTTGGACTTTGTGCTTTGAGTTTTTCCGACAGGCCTGCAGCTGAGCATCCTTCTGTGCTCTCCCCGCTCTGCTGCCTGGCCCGGACAGTTTCCCAACCTCAAAATCCATATTAATATGTTTGTCTCCCACATTTTTGGGGATTTTAATGGCACTGTTTTAACCCGTGGGCTGGATTTAGCACATCCCAACCGCTCTGGGTAGATGTTCCCTCCTGGCTGTGCCTGGAGCATCCTGACTCCAGAAAAACCGTGTTTTCCCACCCTTAATCCATGTTTTTGGTGGCTGTGCCCGTGGCTTACCGATCCTGTGCAGGTGCAGGTGTCTCTGCACCTCCCCTGGCGTGGGGCTGGCTCCCAGGCACCTCATCACGGCCAGCAGCTCCGAGGCTTTGATCTTGCCTTTCTGCTTCTTGTCGTACAGGGAAAAACATTCCTTGAACTCTAATTAAAAACCGAAACTCGGTTACGCCATGTGAGATCCCATTGAGCCCCGCTCCCGCGGCCCGGCGGCCTTGGCAGGATTCCAGCCGGGATCTGGTGTCGGCTTCGGGGGTGGCTCCTTTCCAGGAGGGTGATGGGCACGGCGGGAGGACCTCGCCAAGTGTCAGGGGCAATTAAAGCCGAGCCTTGGGAATTGCGGCGCTAATTGGGGCCCTCCAGCCTTGGGAAGCAGGGCTGGGAGGGAAAGCGGGAAACGGGAGGATGTTGGTGAAAAGTGGTTTTCCTGCCTTCAGGGGGTAGGAGAGGGCGCTGAGGGAAAGCCTCGAGGACTGAGGGGGAGGATGCAGGAGGAGGAGGATGCAGGAGGGGGAGGATGCTGGAGGGGGAGGATGCTGGAGGGGGAGGATGCAGGAGGAGGAGGATGCTGGAGGGGGAGGATGCTGGAGGGGGAGGATGCTGGAGCTGGAGGACGCCGAGCTCTCCCGCATCTCCCCCTCTCATCCCGCTCGCCCACGGCCTTCCCACTTTTCCAGCAGCAAAGCCCGGCTTGCAGCTGACCTAGATACGGCCGGGAGCTCTCACGCCCCTTCCCACCCCGCTCCCAGCGCTCCCGGCTCCCTCCTGGTCCCGCTGGGCGCTGCCGGACGAGTTGTGCTGAGCGGGGAAAATCAGCCTGGTTCTGTGCCACCCCCCGTCCTTGTCCCCGCTGCCCCCGCCCTCGCTGCTGTCGGGGTGCCGGGGGTGCCCCGTGGGTGCCCCGTGGGTGCTCCGGGGGTGCCCCGGGGGTGCCCCGTGGGTGCTCCGGGGATGCTCCGGGGGTGCCCGCGGGGTCCGTGGCCTCCCCTGCCCCGGCCGCCTCCTCCTCCCCTCGCCAATCCGTGCGCGGAGCCGCAGATTATCAGATTTGCCATAATACTCTTATTTCAGCTTTCTTCGGCCATTCCCGGAGCAATCCCAGCCCCCGGCGCGGATCCCCATTCCCAGGGTGGGTCGCGATGGGAATTTGGATCTCCTGTGCCGCCTCCTTCCTCCTCCTCCTCCTCCTCCTCCGCTCCCACGGCACCAAAACCCTCCAGGAACTGGGATGGGGCACCTGGAATTTCTCCCGGTCCCTGTGGGATTGGGAGGGGCCGGTCCCTCTCTGTTGGTCCCAGTGCAATCGGTGCAACATTTTAGAGGGACTGGGGAGATTTCCCTGTTTTCCGAGCACGCAGATCCCGGGAGAGCCGGGAGGAGGGGGAGTGAGGGAGAACAAGCCCAGACTGAGACATTTTTGAGGGGAAATACCATTTTTATACATTTACAATCTTAATCTTGCTGATTAACCCCCGGCCCAGGACAAACCCGCACTCACCATTAATTTGATCCTGGGACAGAAACTTTGCCTGGAGCAGGAAGGGGAGGAAAGAGGAGAGAGAAAAAAACCAAACAGCTTTAAAATCTGATTTAGGGGCGCAGAGAGAAGGGTCGGCTCCGCCCGCAGCGCGTCACTCACCATGATTTTGGGGGCGATCCGCGGGGTTTAGGGCTCCTGGCAGGAGCGGAGGCGGCTGCTGCCACTTCTGCGGTTGATTAAGGGCTAAAGTCCGGCAGCCCCGGGCGGAGGCGGCCGGGCTGTAATAAATACCCGCTGCCATGGCTACGGGGCCTGAGCCTGCTGCTCCCAGCGCCGCTCCTGCTCCTCCCGGGAAAAGGGATCTTCCCGAGCCTCGGGATGGGGCTTTGGGGTTGTTTGGGGCCACGCTGCTTGGGCACAGCTTTGGTAATCCCAAAGAGCCACACTGAGCTTTGCTGCCGGGAGAGGAGGAAAATCCAGCCCCGCTGGAATTTTCTGGGGCCTCTGGGGAAGGGTGAGGGGGATTTATGGATCTTCAGGAGGGTTTGTAGGGGATGGAGGTCGGGATGTGCCCCTGAAATACTCACGGACAGGTGGAGAAGGTTTAAAAGCTCTGTGAGGTTTTATTTATTAGGATTGAATACCCAGAGGGGGATGAAGCACCTGGAGCCAGGCGTGGTGGACAGCCAGACCCACGGACAAAATATTTACTGGCCACACACGGACTGGACCCTTCCCAGTGACCATCCAAGGTCCCTAAACCCGCTGGGATGGAGCTGCTCCCTTCAGCGCTTCCCGTGAGTCACCGAGCTTCTCCCACGTTTTTATTCCGTGTTTCCCTGGGAGCTTTCCTCCTTCCCCCGCCGGGGCTGCGTCACGCGAGCTCTGACAGGGATTGTTCAGACCTGACGGGTCCCGGGGATGCAGCGGGAGCTGCGGGAGCTCCATCCCCGCGGCTGGAGAAGGGGGAGCTGCCCAGGCATCACCCCCTCCCTGATGCTCCTTTTGGGCCGCGTTTTTGAGGAATTCTGAGGAATTCTCCTGTCTGAGCGAGAGCTGGAGGTGCTGCTGCACCGACCCTTGAAATCCACCCCCTGCCTGATGGATTTTGGGGCCGTTTGTGGGGAATTGGCCCTTTTGTGAGAGCAGGAGGTGCTGCTGCACAGATCCCTGGAGTTCAGCCCTGCCTGATGGATTTTGGGGCCGTTTGTGAGGAATCCTGAGGAATTCTCATCTTTTGAGCAAGAGCTGAAGGTGCTGCTGCACAGATCCCTGGATTCAGCCCCTGGCTGATGGATTTGGGGCCGTTTCTGGGGAATTGGCGTCTCCTACCCCGTTCCTGTGCGGGGCAGCGCGGGACCAGCCCCGCGAGGCTCCCTGGGCTGCAGGGAGCAGCTCCGAGCGCGGATCCCTGCCCGTGGCTGCTCCTCCGGGAGCAGCCTGGGAGGAGCAGCTCCGGCTCCGTGCCGGGAAACCACTCCCATTCCAGGCCGGGATGATGATGGGAATGTCGGGACTCAGCGGGAGCCAGGAGGGATTTGGTGACCTGAGGAAGTCCAGCGCGGAGCTGGGCTGTGGAATCGGGAGGGCAAACCCAGGGAAAGCCACCGTGTTAAATTAACCCTGTTTTTTTTTGGGAACCCCGTCCGTGGCCCGGAGTCATGACACAGCAGCTACCGCTGGTCAGGAATTTATTCGAAATACATCAATCTACATTAGAAAAACTAGAGTTCTATTGCCCCCCTCCCCTCCCCTTTCCAAACCCCTCTCAAATATCAAAACTCAGAAGCTCTCCCTGGCCGCGTGGAGGTTGCTCATGTGCAGCGTGTAGAAGGCCCAGGGCTCGGGGATGTAGATCACGCCGGGGTATTTCTTCCTGAGGATTTTGTCGTTCCAAAGCCACCCCACCCAGCCCGCGATGAGGAGCAGGGCGATGATGAAGGAGTAGAAGAGGAAGAGCCCGTTGCTGTCCAGCACTAGCCCCTTCCGCTTCTGGTGCATCACCAAAGCCATCATGGCGAAGAAGGTGAAGATGTAGAGGATGAAGATCTGGCCCTCTGTCACCAGGTACCTGCCGAGGAAAAGCACCTCTGGTGACCCCGGGGGAGCAGGGAGAGCAGCATTCCCAGCTTCCCTGGCATCTGCTCCTCATCCCGACAAAGCTGTGCTGCTTCCTCTCCCTGATTTCACATTCCTTATCAGGAACTGAAGACCTGAGCTGTGGCCTTGGGAAGAGCATGGATACAGGGAAGCATTCCCAGATGGGAGAAGCTGCTGGGCTCAGTTTGTGGCTGGGATGCTCCAAGGCAGAGCCAGAGCCGGATTCAGGCTCCAATTTGGGGATCTTGTGCTCATTTAGCCCCAAATCCACTGCTGGGGAATGGAAAATCCACTCCACTTCCAGCTGTCTTTAAAGCCAAGGATGGATGTTGTCCTAAAAATACCGTCTGGGAGAAGGGCTCTGACTCCTCCTGGAGCCAGAATTCCAGGGGGAAGGGATTTGCTTTGGATATGAGGTGTGTCCAGGTGCTCTTTAAAAAGCAGCATCACAAATCCTTCCCGGAGCGGGGAATTCGCCCTTGCTCTGCCCTGCCTGGGAGGCAGCAAGGGAAGGAGGAATTGCACTCCTGGCTCTCCAACCCCACAGAGATCCACCTTGATCCATCCAAAGGAAGTGCAGGGGAGCTGACCAAATCACCCGGCTGATTCTGAGTCTCCCAAAGGAATTTCCTGTGGGAAAGCTGCCTCAGCAGGGGGTAGAGGCTGCTGGAAATGGGAAACGGGAACTGGATCAGCCTCGCTCCTGAGGCCACGGCAGAGAGAGAGGAGGCAGCGCCGGAGCACCCCCAGGGAGCTGCCAGGGGCGTCCCCACTGCCCCCGACCCGCTGGGACAAGTGGGAGCACTGCAGGCACCTGGGGACCACCCCAAAACCGCCACGGAACGGCCCGAGAGCAGAGCCGGCACTGCAGTGGGGCCAGCAGCAGCAGCTGTGGCTGCAGGAACCCCCAGACATGGGCAGGAATCTGGCTGGGTGGCCCTGGATTGTCCTGGGTGGCCCTGGGGCTGTCCTGGGTGGCTCTGGATTGTCCTGGGTGGCTCTGGGGCTGTCCTGGGTGGCCCTGGATTGTCCTGGGTGGCCCTGGATTGTCCTGGGTGGCTCTGGGGCTGTCCTGGGTGGCCCTGGATTGTCCTGGGTGGCCCTGGCTCTGTCCTGGATGACTCTGGATTGTCCTGGGTGGCCCTGGCGCTGTCCTGGGTGGCCCTGACGCTGTCCTGGGTGGCCCTGGCTCTGTCCCAGCTTCCAGAGATTGAAGTGGCTACAAATTTCCATAAGGTTTAATTTGATTTTCCAGCCCTGCAGAGCCCTGGGGAACCCCGGGGAATGGAGAAGCTCTCCTGGGGGTATTCCCAGGATACTCCTGGCTGTCCCTGGGGGGTTCCCTCCTCACGCAGAGGGGACAGGAGCCACTCACCAGTAGTAGAGGCTGCTGGGCCCCATGAGGAGCACGGCAGCCACGGGCATCCTGCTCTGCTCTGCCACGGGGGTGAAGCAGCCGGTGAAATAGATGAACAGGATCAGGAAAAACGGGATGTACCTGCAAGGATCAACAATTCCCAGCGCTGGGGGGAGCCTGGAATGGGGTTGAACCCCCCCCAAATCCAACCCACACGCAGAGCAACTCCTGTGCTGAGCCTGGGGAGCCATCTGGGGATGGAGCAGCAGGGGAATCTCGTGCTCTGAGACACAAAGGGCCTGCTGAGGGCTGCCTCTGTCCTGGCTGCTCCCAGTGCTCCTGCAGATCAGGAGAACTCCCAGGCTCCGGCAGGAAAAGCCCCAGTTTGCTGATCAGGGCAAATGCTGGGCTCCAGTGCTACCCTGAACAATTCCAGTTGTTCCCTTCCCCGGCTCTGGGAGCCCCATGCTGGGTCCTGCAGGACAGCAGGACATGGAGCAAAACCCCCCCAAGCCCTTTTTTCCTTTAGAACAACGGGGTTTCTCCCTTCACAGCACTCGAGGAACAGCAAGGCAGCCAGGAAAGCCTGATGGGGAGAGACTTCCCTGTGCTCTGAGCAGCCCTGGGATTTCCTGGCAGTGGATCAAGGCACAGCCAGGCCTTCCTGGGGTCTCAGGGTGTTTGGGGCACAGCCGGGGGTGGTGGCAGCCAGAGGAACCTTCTCTCCACCTGGACACCCCCTGGAAGAACCAGCTGTTCTCTGGCCCTACAGCTGCCCCATCCCAGAAATATCCCTGACCAGAGGGGATTTTCCAGGGCCCAGATCCACTCTAATCCCCCTGGCCAGTGGAACTTTATCCCCAGCCAGCTTTGGCTCCCGTTTTTCCCCCCTTTAAGCCGTGCTCTGCCCTTCCCCCTGCGCCACCCCGGGCCCTCTGGACTTGCTGGGAATCACTCACCACATGGAGTGCCCCAAATACTCGTCGTAGTAGTAGAGCAGCTCGAAGGAGTCGATCTGCAGCAGGGCACAGGGGTTAAACGTGGGGTTAGCAACGAGCACGGCGATTCCACCTTTCAGCAGCTGCATCCTCCCAGCCCAGCCCAGCCCAGCCCAGCCTCTTACCAGGGTCTCAGGCTTGAGGTTCCTGATGATGGGGTTCTCCCTGACGGACAGGTGGTGCTGGTACCCGCTGAAGATGAGCCGGTGGTTCACCGAGTCTCCCACCAGGTGGATGCTGGCGCCCATCACGAAGGTGATGATGCTGACGTAGACCATGGACCTGGGCAGGGTTTTGGGGGACCTCTCGATGAGCTGGAGGCACAGGGAGGGGGTGAGCGGCTGGAGGGGGCAGCGGGGACACGGCAGCCGAGTTTTGGGGCTTTGGTGCCTCTGCCAGAGCACTCAGAGCAGTTTTTTGATCATAAATGAACAAAACCCATAAATGAGGGAGGAAAGGCCGTGGCTTTCCCAGCTCTGGAGAGGATCGGAAGGTTGGATGTGCCCTCCAGTGGCAGGAGAGCCTCCAGCACACTCTGTCCTCACACTTCCCTCCCCTTCCCGACACTCTGGGATTCTCCAAGTGAACGTTCTGGGGCTCTTTTCACTTTCTTCCCGAGGGAATGGCATTCAGCTCCTACGGGACGAGCTGTTTGACCCCACAGCCAGGAGGAGCTGGGTGCCACAAAACCAGCTGGGGCCACTTTTTGGGCAGCACCTCCAGTCCTGGGCTCTCCCTGCCCCATCCCAGGCTGGCTCAGGGCCTGGGACAAGCCTTGCAACAGGAGCAGGAATTCCAGGAAGCAGCTCCACACTCAGCCTGCAAAGCAGGGAAGCTCTCCCAACCCAGATCCCAGCTCCAGGGGTTTGGGATTGTCCCAGCTTTGGGATCAGCCAGGCCCCCCCGTCCCTAAATCAGCTTTGCAGCCCTCCCCAGGCAGGGAAAAGCTCCTTATTTGTGTTTAATTTTGAGGCTTAACTTTCCCTTTCCCCGTGACTGCGGCACGGACGTCACCGGAGGCCAAGGAGAGCACAAGGTCCTGGAGGGTGGGACACATCCAGGGAAACGCATCCCAAATAACCCCTGGAATTCTTCTGTGGATGAGCCCTTGGTGCTGAGCTCCCAGGCAGCAAACGGAGCCCCCAGCCTGCAGAAATCGCCTGGGAAGGGCCAGCTCCCACATCCTGGCTATTCCCATTTTTCCAGCAGCGTTTAAAGTCTCCCAGAATCTCGGGAGAGACTCGTTTCTGTCTCAGGCCATAATTCAATTCCCAGCTAATGAGGGTTAAAATATATTTATAATTGCTTTCTCCTAAGTGTTTCACAGGGAAAGGTTCCTAACGATCTGACGGAACTTAACCTCATGAATGGTTTATGGGATCCAGAGGTTGGCAGCTGGAGCCAGATAAATTCCAGCTCCAGCCACAATTCCAGTGTCAAAGACCAAGTGTAATTAAGCCCTGAACAATTTAGAAAATCCACTCCACTTCCAGCTGTCTTTGAAGCCAAGGATGGATGTTGTCCTAAAAATATCATTTGGGAGAAGGGCTCTGACTCCTCCTGGAGCCAGAATTCCAGGGGGGAATGATTTGCTTTGGATATGCAGGAAATTGAGGGGTGTCCAGGTGCTCTTTAAAAGGTGGCATCACAAATCCTTCCCGGAGTGGGGAATTCCTCCTCGCTGGCAGGAGTTTGGGAATAAGCAACATCCTAAAAACCTCAGAACCTTTGCAAAACTGGGAATGGGAAAGGCCTGAACATTCCCAGGGTTACCTTCAGCAGCAGGAAGGGTGTGATAACGTTGTAAGCCATGTGGAAATAATCCCCAGCACTGGGCTTGTTCAGAGGAAACCATTCCAGAGGGAGGATAATCTGAGGAGAGAGGGAAGAGCAGGACATCCATGATTATGGGTGAGGGACAGGGAGAGGGAGAACATCTGGATTGCTTGGGAATGGTCAGCTGATTTTCAGGGGGCTGGTAGGGACCAAGCTGGGCAGCTCTTCTTGGAGCAAACTTCCCAAAAACCACCCTCTGGAAGTTTTCACTCCTATCCCTGCCCGGTGCTGGGAAGCTGTGGGGCCAAGGAAGGCATTTGGGATCCTGCAGCTGTGGATCTTCCTGAACCTCCTGCTGGCTTCCAGCTAGAAAAATTCCATTTAAATGGAACGGCCACTTCTGCCTGCTCCAGCTGGAAGCTCTGGGATCCAGGCAAGGAACAGGGAAGGGCAGGAGGAACCTCCCAGGTCCCTTTCGGTGTGAAAACAAAGGTGTGGAGAGACAACAGGGAACAGGATTCCCGGGAGACTGGGGCTGGCTCGGCCCCAGTGACACCAGAACAGGGTCCCAGCTCCTCCAGGACAGGGACAGCCCTGGGGACCGCCTGGCCCTGTGCCCTCACTCACCATGGCAATGGGGCGCCCGAAATCCAGCACCCAGTTCTGCAGGGTGAAGTAGAACCAGAGGTCCAGGTGGAACGGGGACGTCTTGAAGGTGTCCTCAGCCTTCACCGCCCCGTGCCTGGAGGGGACAGAGGGACACGAAGCCATGGAGCAGCTCTGGGAGGAGGCAGAGCTGTTATCCTGTGCTTCCCTGGCTCTGGGATCTGCGGGATAACCAAGCTGAGGAGCAGGCAGGACAGAGGAGCACGGAGCTGTTGCCATCCCTGACCCGTCCCTGTGGGAAGACTCTTCCTGGTCTCTTCAGCAAGGTGAAAAGTGCTGAACGAAGTGCAACTATTTTTAACTTTTGCATGATGAAGCAAAATCCCGACTCCCAGGAGTTGAGCTGAGTGCTAAAAATGCAGCCATGCCCGGTGGAATTCCAGCACCGGGATGCTCGGGATGCACCATCACCTTCAGCTCCTGCCCCGAACATCCTCTGCCTCTGCAGAGGCCGGATCCAACCCCGCTGGAGCCTTTCCATGAAATACCTCTCCAGCACCTTCCCGTCCCTCCAGGAAAAGCGGATCGATCGCTCTCCTGGTGCCGAGACCAGAACGGGATCAGCGGGATGAGCCTCGGGCTTGGGCTGCCTGAGCCATGGTCCAAAGGCCATGGAAGGTGTCCCTGCCCATGGAACGAGAGGATCTTTAGGGTCCCTTCCACCCCAAACCATTCTGGGACGGTTCAATGAACCCTGAGAGCTGGAGGGTGAGGATGGGGTACCCTGGGTGAGCTGGGAATGCTGCGGCTCCCTGGAAGAGGCTGTCAAACCCTGGATCGGCTGGAACAACCCAGGTAAGCCGGGATGTCCTGGACAAAGCCGAGTGGGGGAACCTTGGGGGACTCCGACCCTGGGGATGCCCCGGACCCCGCCGCATCCCGGCCGCGGTGGTACCCGGGATGGGGCTGGGCTGTCCTGCGGCCGCGGGGCAGGGTGAGCCGGGGGGAGGAATGGGGTGAGGATCCGCAGGGAATGAGGGGCGGATTTTCCCGTTCCCAGCCCCCCCGAGCCCCGGCCGCGCTCACCTGCCCGGGTAGAGCGGCCCGGCGGGCGGGGGGGACCCCGGAGCCGCGGCCGGGAACGGCCGGCGCCGCGCCGAGCCCTGCATGAGCCCGGCCGGGGCTCCGGCCCCGCTCCCGGAGCCGCTGCCGGTGCCTGTCCCGGTGTCGGCGGCGCTGCCGGCGCCGCTCCCCGCTCCCGCTCCCGGCCCGGCCCGCGGAGCAGCGGCGGCTGCGCGGGGGCGGCCCCGGGCCCGCCCCGGGGCGGGGGCAGCGCGGGCCCCGCTCCTGCAGCGCTGCCGGCCCGGCCCCGCCGCCCCCAGCGCCGGGAGAGCGGCGGCCGGCCTTTAACCCCGTGTGTGCCGGGCGTGGGGAGCCCCTGGCTCTGATGCGCGGCCCCGTGCCGGGACTGGGATCAGAGCGGGGAGAGGCTGGCACGGAACGCTCAGGGCGTTCCGTGCAGTGGGAATGAGGAGTGGAGCTCCCCGTGGATCTGGCTGGTGGCCGCGAGCGAACGCTGGTTTTCCCGAGTTTCCATGTCCCTGGATCACGGCACAAAGCGCATGGACAGTGGGGCCCTGCTCTGTTCCCTGCTCCCGGTTTTGGCTGGATAAATCCATCCGGCTGGGGTGGCTCACAGGCAGGGGAAGTGGGAGGCAGGGAGGGATTTGCACCCTTCGGGACTAAATTTGTGCTCCCTGGGATTTTTGGGTCTGAATCGGAAGCTGCATCCTACCAGGGGCAGTGACATTCCCCCAGGGCTATCCCAGGGTGCTCCAAGCCCCATCCAGCCTGGCCTTGGACACGTGCAGGGATGTGGCAGCCACGGCCAGGGCCTCACCACCCTCAAGTAAAGAAGGTTGGAGGCACCAAACCCTTTTGGCTCCTGGGCAGCTCGAGGGCTTGGTTTGGACACGGAGGCTCCAGCATCCCTGGGATGGGAGCTCTGTGTGACCACTCCCTGTCCCCGTTCCCTTGGATGTGCACAGTGTGACGTGGAATGGTAACAGGACAATCACTGGGAGCTGTGCCTCAGCCTTCCACTGAGGAATTGTGGCCTGGAATTCCAGGAGTTGGTCCCACTGGAGCTGAGGGGGCTCCCAGAACCAGCAGAACTGAGATTTTGGTCCCTCACGAGGAGCAGTGGCAGCGGAACACGGGTAGCACCTGGGAAAGGTATCCCTGGAAAGTGGAGGAGATCATCGAGATAACGGAGCCAGGTTCCACTTAATCTTACCAGGACCCTGCTTGTCGCCCTGTGCCTGACACGGGTACGTGGCTCTGAACAGCTGATCCTGGGAGCCAGGGCTGACCACAGCCTGCCTCCTGTCCCCTCGTGTCCCCTGGGCTCCGGCTGCTGCTCCATGAATAATGCACATCCCACAAAGAGCTGCGGCTCCGGTTGCAGGACTCCAAATTAACAATTAATGGGGCTGAGACTGGATCCCCCACAGGACAATGGGGCGGCAGACGGGGCCCAGGGTGGTGTCCCCTTACTGCCGGTGGCTCGTGTGGCCATCCCAGCGTGGGGCACCTCCGGAAGGGCTGCCAGCAGCCAGGGAAGGTGGCCCAGCAGGGGGTTGAGGTGACAGGTGTGTGACAAGGTGATGGTGTCCCCAAAACCAGAGGTGAGGGTCCTGCGTGTGCTGGGGACGGGCACCACGGGCTGGGTGGGGTGAGGGCATGGCCGAGGTGATGGGAACTGCTGGTCTGGCTTGAAAAACCCAAATTGAACCAAAGCCAGCCCAACCCAACCAACCCAGCCCAACTAAACCCTACCCAGCCAGCTCAGCCCGACCCAGTCCAGCTGAGCCCAGCCCGGCCCAGCCTAATCCAGTTGAATAAATTCCAACCCAACCCAACGCACCCCACCCTTGCTCTCCACACCTCCCTGACAGGAGGGGGCAGCTAGGGAGGGTTGGGCTCTGCTCCCAGGGAACAGGGGATGGGATTAGAAGACATTTTCTTAAACTGCACCAGCTGAGGTTCACGTTGGATTTAGGTTGGACATCAGGAGGAATTTCTCCATGGAAAGGGTGGCCAGGCCTTGGCAGGGGGAGCCCAGGGAGGTTTGGAGTTCCCGAGCCTGGAGGTGTCTTAGGAAGGCCTCACGTGGCACTCAGTGCTCTGGGCTGGTGACAAGGTGGGGATTGACACATTTTGGACTCAATGGCCTTGGAGGTCTTTTCCAACCTCAGTGATCGTGCAGTGGAAATGCGGATTAAAAGCTGAAGCAGTGACACGTGCGGCCTAGCAGTTGTCTGTGTTACTGTGTTTTATTGCTCGCTGTGGCGCTTGGGGACAGGCTCGGCGATGTCCTGGCGGTGCTACCTTGGCCTCCATGCTCTGGAGCGCTTTTCCAGCCTCGTTATTTTTGGGATCCCGTCACCGCGAGCGCCGGAACGGCCGCGCTCGGCCGCTGTTACCGGGCGGCCCCGCTGTGGGGGCGCGGCGCTGCGGAGCGGTTCCGGGGCGGAGCGCGGCGGTGCCGGCCGGGCCCGCGCTCCGGGCGGGGGGGCCGCGCCTTCTGCCGGGCCGCGGCTGCGCTCCCGCCGGGGCCGGCGCGGCGCGGGGGGCGGCTGGCCCCGGGGCGGCCGCATGTGCGCCCCGCGGGGCGCCGCGCCAGGACGGAGCGGGCCGGGGCAGAGCCGGGCCGGCCCGAGCGGGGCCGTTGCGGGCGGCGGGGCCGCGCGGAGGCGGAGGCGGCCATGGAGGGGCTGGCGGGGTACGTGTACAAGGCGGCCAGCGAGGGCCGCGTGCTCACCTTGGCCGCGCTGCTGCTGAACCGCTCCGAGAGCGACATCAAATACCTGCTGGGCTACGTGAGCCAGCACGGCGGGCAGCGCTCCACGCCGCTCATCATCGCCGCCCGCAACGGGCACGCCAAGGTGGTGCGGCTGCTGCTCGAGCACTACCGCGTCCACACGCAGCAGACCGGCACCGTCCGCTTCGACGGGTACGTGCGGCCCGGCCGGGACAGCCCCGGGCGCGGCCACGGCGGGGCGGGCAGGGCCTGGGCTGAGGGGAGCCCGCTCCGGGAGAGCGGGGCTGGGAGGGCCGTGCGGGCCTCTTGCGGCTCGCGCTGCTCTGGGGCTTGGTGCGGCTTGGGAGCCCTCTCCAGCTCGGAGTGTTCCGTGACCTGATGGTCGTTGCGGGGTCCTTCCAGCTCAGCGTTCTGGGACTTGGTGGTGCTTGTGTCCCTCTTTCAACTCGGGCTCTTCTGTGACTTGGTGGACCTTGTGCATCTCTTCCAACTCGGACTATTCCCTGACTTGATGGACCCTTGTGCGTTCTTCCCAACTCAGAGTATTCCGTGACCTGATGGTCCTTGTGGGTCCCTTCCAGCTCTGTATTCTGTGACTGGATGGTCTTTGTGGGTCCCTTCCAACCCCGGCTATTCCGTGATCTGTGACCACTTCCCTGCCCTCCCTGGGCCTCCGCAGATTTCCAGGAGGATCTGTTCCCTGATTTTCCCAGGCACAGAGGGGAGGCCCTCCTTTCTGCTGTTTTTAGAAGTGAATTCGTTACATCCACACCTGAACATCATGTGGGTGTTGGAGACCATAATGAGGTCACAGTTTGGTGATTTTGTGATAAAAATGCCCATGTGGTTGGAGATCCCACCCGACGCTTTACGAGCCTTTTCCATTTAGGAATTCCCCACCTGAAGCTGTGGACAGGATAATATTCACCACAGCCTAGAGAGGCTCTGCTGGGCCAGAGTGGCTTTTCTGGGACATTTTTGCTGCTGCAGGTGACAGTGGCATCGGGGAGGGGTTCTCACACATTTTTACATGCAGAACCCCTTCCCTGCGTGGTTTGATTTTTATTCCTTCCTTTTCCCTCCCAGCTGTTAATTTTTTTCCCGAGCAGAAGCGGGTTGAGAATTCCTGGGGTGAGCTTTGCCCTGAATGCAGCTGGAGGAAAGGCAGCACATGCTCTGCCGCTGGATTTTTGCCTGGCTGGGGTGGGGGTGTGTTTTCCAGAGGCCGTGCCTGGCACAGATGAAAGGAGGAGTTGTCTGAGGCACAATGGATGCACTGGAGAGGAGGAGAGGAGAGCCCGTGTGATCCCCAGGGATGGTTGTGCCTCAGATAAGGTGGCTCAGCAGCTCCTCGCCTTTGGGCTTTTCGCTTGGAACCTCAGCACGCCAACGAATCACCTCATGCTCGTTAACAAATCCTCTCTCCTGACTTTCCCGCTGCTTTAATACGGAAATATTGTAGTGGGATCATTTACAAAAATCAGGAACTTCTTACTGGGAGTTCTCTCCGCAATCTTAAAGAGCCTCTGGAGGTGCTGGATTTGCAAACAGCCACGGCTGTTGCTGTTTTGGTACAAGAACTTCACCAATTGATTAAAAACCACTGTGAAAGTGAAATTTGAGGTGAACTTTTATGATATTTTAACTCTGGGGAATGTGGCTGTTTGGGCACATGGAAATATTTGTCCTTCCTGTGTGTTTGGGGCATGCCTTGAGGGTGTATGACCACTGCCTGTTTCTTCATAAAATCCTTCAAAAAACAGGGAATGGGAAGGACAAATCCTTTATTTTGTGCACTGGGTTGGGGAATGAAATCAGCTGAAAAGGAGGGATCTGTCCCCTCATTTCCCCGTTGTCTGCGAGGCCGCCGTGTGACACAGATCTGTGGAACAGCCAGCTCAGAACTTCTGCTTTTCTAGGGTTTCTTTTCTTCCTGAGGTTCTGTTTGTGTCACCAGGCTGCCGGGCCGGTGCCCGGTGTGGGATCTCGAACACGGAAGCGCTGGCGGATCTGCAGCTCAGGGAGAGGGAACAGGGGAGGTGATCAGAAATTTTGAAGCCAGTTTTGCTGCCAGGGCTGTTGCTGGTGTCTAAATCTGGGGGTTTTTCGGTGTCAAAATACCCATTTTAAGCTTTCTGTTGGCCTTTAACATGTCACTTTGTGGCATTGAAGTGATAATTTTAGAACTCTTCTTCCCAGGCCTCCCTAAGCTGAGGCTGGAGTTTGTAAATGGGATCTTCAAGGTGGCCAAACCCTTTGGCTGCTTTGAAGCTCCAACTTCCAGCGCTCCTTCCCTTGGGAGCTCCGTGTGCTCCATCAGCCTCATTCCTTGGTCGTGCCGATCCCGGCGAGTTCCTTGAAATCCAGGAATGGGCAGGCTGTAAAATACCTGTTGGTGGCTGGGTGTGGGATGCTTTTGGAAGAGCAAAATTCCCTAATTCCCTGTCCTTGTTCTCCTGTTCCCAGCTTCGTCATCGATGGGGCCACCGCGCTGTGGTGCGCGGCCGGGGCCGGCCACTTCGAGGTGGTCAAGCTGCTGGTGAGCCATGGCGCCAACGTCAACCACACCACAGTGACCAACTCGACGCCGCTGCGGGCGGCCTGCTTCGATGGCCGGCTGGACATCGTGAAGTACCTGGTGGAGAACAACGCCAACATCAGCATCGCCAACAAGTACGACAACACCTGCCTGATGATCGCGGCCTACAAGGGCCACACGGACGTGGTGCGCTACCTCCTGGAGCAGCACGCCGACCCCAACGCCAAGGCCCACTGCGGGGCCACCGCCCTGCACTTCGCCGCCGAGGCCGGCCACCTGGAGATCGTCAGGGAGCTGGTCAAGTGGAAGGCGGCCATGATGGTCAACGGGCACGGCATGACGCCGCTCAAAGTGGCCGCTGAGAGCTGCAAGGCCGATGTGGTGGAGCTGCTGCTGGCTCACGCCGACTGCGACAGGAGGAGCAGGATCGAAGCTCTGGAGCTTCTGGGGGCCTCGTTTGCCAACGACAGGGAGAACTATGACATACTGAAGACTTACCACTATTTATATTTAGCCATGCTGGAGAGGTACCGCGACAGCGAGAACGTCATCGAGAAGGAGGTGCTTCCCCAGATCGAAGCTTACGGGAACAGGTCGGAGTGCAGGACCCCTCAGGAATTAGAGTCCATTAGGCAGGACAGGGATGCCCTTCACATGGAAGGCCTCATAGTGCGGGAGAGAATCCTGGGCTCGGACAATATCGACGTCTCCCACCCCATCATTTACCGCGGCGCGGTCTACGCAGACAACATGGAGTTCGAGCAGTGCATCAAGCTCTGGCTCCATGCGCTGCACCTGCGGCAGAAAGGAAACAGGAACACCCACAAGGACCTGCTGAGGTTCGCTCAGGTCTTCTCCCAGATGATCCACCTGAACGAGCCTGTGAAAGCCAAGGACATCGAGAGCGTCCTGCGCTGCAGCGTGCTGGAGATCGAGCAGGGCATGGCCCGCATCAAAACCACCCCGGACGCCGACATCCACACGGCCACAGACAACTACGAGTGCAACATCTTCACCTTCCTCTACCTGGTGTGCATCTCCACCAAGACGCAGTGCAGCGAGGAGGACCAGTCCCGCATCAACAAGCAGATCTACAACCTGATCCACCTGGACCCGCGCACGCGCGACGGCTCCAGCCTGCTGCACCACGCCGTCAACTCCGGCACGCCCGTGGACGACTTCCACACCAACGACGTGTGCAGCTTCCCCAACGCCCTGGTCACCAAGCTCCTGCTGGATTGCGGCGCCGACGTCAACGCCGTGGACAACGAGGGCAACAGCCCCCTGCACATCATCGTGCAGTACCACCGGCCCATCAGCGACTTCTTGACGTTGCACTCCATCATCATCAGCCTGGTGGAGGCCGGTGCCCACACGGACATGACCAACAAGCAGAAGAAGACCCCCCTGGATAAAAGTACCACCGGGGTGTCCGAAATCCTCCTTAAAACTCAAATGAAGCTGAGTCTCAAGTGCCTGGCTGCCCGCGCCGTGCGGATCTACAACATTAGCTACCAAAACCAGATCCCCAGGACTCTGGAAGAGTTTGTCCAGTTCCACTAGGCCGTGTCCAACCTTTTGTGGTGGTGCTATCCCGGGACGACAGCAGAATACACCCGTGTCCATGAAGTTGTTTTTCTCCATTCCTTTGGTTTTGGGTTCCTCTGGATTCCGTCTGCGGCCGCGGTTCTCGGGTGGAGATGGTGGAGGGCGGGGGCGGCAAAAGCCACGTCGTTGTCCTGTCGTTGAATCCGATGTTTGAGATTCTGGTCCTTTCTTTTTCCGATTAAAAGAATTGCTTTTTAGCTCTTGGTTTTCTAAACAACACAAAAAGAATCCCCCAGGTAACTCCTGTCGAATGTTTCGTGTCCGATACTCACGAGTCGCAGATTGGATTGAAACTCCTCGCGGTGAGGTGGGGGAAAAAAAATTGGGAATTCTGTGGGAGTTGGTTAAAAGTGGAGTTGTCCACACCCAGAACAGTGCGTTGCTCTCATACCTCACCGTGCTTTTATGCCTTTCAGTTCGTGCTGAAGATGTTGGTAACATTTTAAAAGTTGTGTTTGGATTCGGAATTCCCTTTTTGAGCAGCAGTTATCAGCAGCACCTACAGACGCGAGGGACGCTCCGTTAGGAAGTGCAGGTGGAGATGCAGCTCTGAGGGGCTGAATTCAGTTCTTACAAGCTCTTCACTGACACTGCTCCAGTAAGTATTGAATAGCCTATGGACAAAAAACTTCCACGCTGACCGAAAATAACCGGAATCATCGTTTGTTTTTCCGTAGCTCCGTCGCTCCTATCCACACATCATGCATGATCCCTAGAAACTGGGTAGGGAGTTGGTGTTTGTGTGTGTCCCAACATTTCAAACTGCTTTTAACTTGGGTTTTTTCTGTTGTTTCAACGCTCAACACGCACCTTTCTTTGACTCAAAGTCTGTCCAACTGCACTCTTGGATTCCAGATGCTGGATCTTCCTAACGGAGCAGTCTGTCGCCAAAGAGAGTCTTCCTTGAACCTGGCTTTTCCAAGAAGCATTGGAATCTGTGCCTCCCTGAATTGGACTCGAGGATTTTTCATGGTTTTTACTCCTTCCAGTAGGAAAATCTCTTCTTAAAACTGATTTTTATGAAATTCTCCTCTCATCAACCTCTTTGCTGATGAGCGAGTGATTGTACAGGAACGTTGTTGCTTGAGAACTTTGGGAGAAGTGGCAGATGCTCCGAGAGGAAAATGTCACTTGTTGGGACAGGCTCCTGAAACCTCTGTTCCTTTCCCACGCAGCTTTTTAACCGTCAGGATGAACGAATGTTCCGTAGGGGTTTTTTAAAAACAATCCGGGTAGAACTTTCAGGCGAGATTTGGGCACACGTTTCTATTTGTATGACAAAGAAATAAACATTGAATGTGGAATTTGCTTGGAATTCCTGATTCTTGTGCAGGGCTGAGCGCTGGGTGCTGTCTCCTTCGAGGGAAAAGCTTTAGGATCAGGTTTAGGATCAGGTTCTCCAGAGAAGCTGTGGCTGCCACATCCCTGGAGTTGTCCAGGGCCAGGTCGGAGCAGTTTGGGAGTGGGAGGTGTCATTTTCCTGAGGAGAGGATTCCAAAGCAGCTGTGAAATTCCTGGCAGTTGATTCCCAAGCACTTCCAAGAGGAAGTGCTGTGGGTGGAGCAGCTGCTGGGAAAGGTGTGTCCCTCGTTGTTACCTGCTTCCCAATGAATTCCTGCTGCCTGGTGTCATGGAATGCTGTCCTGCCACCTTCCCTGTGCCACCCAAAGCTCTTGGCAAAGGAGAGGGAATACCTGTGGATGCAGCAAAGTCCATCCCAGCCTTTGGAATCCCAGGACCTTCTCCATGATCTGGAATTTTCTTTCCAAGCATTGGAGGTTGCCCTTGCTCACTGTTACTTAAAGCTCCTGATGAAATTCCTTGGAGCCTCCAGGTGCTGTTTTCCCTGGGAAAAGCACGGAGCGAGGTCCCCGTGCCGGGAGGAGCCGGGTGGTGCCCGGGGTTGGGATGTTGTTGATGGAGTGGGATCAGTGCTGGGATCAGTGGGAGAGCTCCGGGAGAGGCAGAAATAAACCCGGCCCAGCTGAGCCCAGGCCGGGCTGGGAGCTGAGCCAGGCCTTGGAATCCCGATCCCGCTGTCCCGAGGGATCCAGAGGGGCAGAGCCACCCGGGGGCTGGGGACAGCCGTGCTCAAACCCCACCCTCGCTGCTGCCAGGACTCCCAAGGTCCTGAGGTGCCTGGAAATCCGGCATTCCCGCTGCTTCCTTGGGAATATCTGAGCAGGCGAACGGGAGGTGGGGCAGCTGCATCCTGAGCTCCACAGAAATGTGGGAATTGTGTCCTGCAGTGATCCCAGGGATCCGTAGGGAGAGGTGCGGCCTCAGCATGGCGCGGGATGGGCGCCGGGCACTGGGAGTGGGCAAGGAGGGTGGGAATTAAATATAGAAATCCATTTGTGTTCTATTATATATCACAGTATATAATATTATATTTAATATTTACATATAAAAATTATATATATACATATATATTAAAAATACATAAAAGATATATATTTATGTGTATATATATACGCACACATATTTTATATATATACACATATATGATATATATACACATATATGAGAGCTATATATAAATGCATATATATACATGTATAAAAATATAGAAATAAAATACACAAAGATTTTATATTTATATATTATATATTTTATATAAAATTTTACATGAAATACATATTATATAGATTTTATATAATATTTATATAATATATAATTTATATAATATATGTATATATAATATACATAATATATATATTATGTATAATATATATAATATATGTATTTTCTATATATAAATTTAGAAATATAAAATCTATATAAAATGTATATGCATATATGAGTGTGGGTGTAGACATATGTATATAAATATATACATATAAAATACATCTATGCGTGTGCACATATATATAAAACAGCTACAATTATATTTATATTACAGGGAGTTATATATATATCACGTATATATAAAATATATATATGTGTACACGCACACATATATAAAAATACACAGAGTGCTCTCAGCACAGCATCTGCTGTGATCACTGGAAGGCTTGAAATGCTGGCTTTGACTCATATACATATACATAAACTATCTATAAATGTATATAAATATCTAAAAATATATATAAACGTGTGTGTGCACGTGTAGATGCACATTCACACACAAGCATATAGACGCTCCGCAAGCTGTGTAATTGATGTATATATAGATATATATTATAATTTTACAGGTATGTAAGAATTTTATGTATATATATGTAGACACATGCATGTACTCACAACCTAATGCGTCATCTGATAAATGTATATATATACATATACATAATATACATATATACACAGGTATATATATATATATATGTATGTAGTGTCTCCATATATAAACACATGAATACACACTACATGTATAGAAAGCATATATAAATATATATTGTTGATATACATATATAGTACAAAATATATATATACATTTGTATCGTACATAAACATGTATGTACACCAGTTATATATAGAACTATATGCTCTGTATACTTATATATGTGCACGAGAGCGTGTATCTAGGACTATATACTCTATATACTCTCTCTATATATCTATATCTCTATATATTTCTATATCTCTGTATCTATATATCTATATCTATATATCTATATACATCTTTATCTCTCTATATACTATATCTATAATATACTCGGTATAATATATAGAATATGTTATATACAGCACATAAATATACCTCTGTGTGTATATATGTTTATATATATGGATGTATATGCATGTATTTTTATATACAATATATAGTACAAAAAATATATATGTACGTTTATCTCGTACATAAACATATATATACACAAGTTATATATAGACCTCTGTATACTCTATATATTTATATATATGCACATGAGATGGTATATATAGGACTATATACTCTATGTATCTATAGATCTGCACACGAGATAGCACACATAGAACTGCATGCTCTATGTATAGGTCTATATATCGATACCTATATCTATATATCTATATATCTATATATCTATATATCTATATATCTATATATCTATATATCTATATATCTATATATCTATATCTATACATATCTCTCGATATACCGTAATATACTCTGTGTAATATATATAGAATATATTCTATAGAGCACATAAATATACCTCTGCATGTATATGTGTTTATATGTATGGATGTAAATGCATATAGTTTTATATCTAATATATATAAAGATGTCATTATTAGTCTATTTCTTACCTGTATATGTATACATATACTCATATTTGTATATTTATGTGGTTTTATATATATTCTATATATATACATACAGTATGGGGTTCTCTATATAGCATACAGTAGTAGTATCTATATTAAATATTATATATATTAAATATTTCCTATAGATAATATAAAGAAATAGGCATATAATTTAAATAAATAGATTACATCTATTACAGATAATAGATACATAAACGATCATATATATAATATTTATTATATATTATAGATAATGTCGTGTGCATGTACATATAAAAATAAATATATATGTGTGTAAATATGCATGAAATATGAAATATATATTTCATATATATGAAATATAAAGATTCTATATATCTTAAAATATATATTCATAGATATATAACTCATGTATATAAATATGAATATATATTTTGGTAAAAATATATGTTTAGTTATATCATATATAAAAATATATATTAAAAATAAATAAATAAATATATAATAGAATAGATAATATATATTTTATATATAATATTATATTATATACTATATATATAATATATAAATATATAAGAATATATGTTTATATTTATATATAATATGTATATCATATGTATATGTGTATTTTATTATATGTATATTTTATTATATATATTATATACAGTATATAATATATATCCTATATATGTAGCATATATTATATATGTTATGTATAATATATATTTATATACATATATATAAATATATAAAAATACACAACCACATATATTAAATATATATAAATATATATATTTATATATTTTAAGATATATAATATGTATATAATATATATTAAAAAAGATAATTTTTACATATAAATGCACATCCATTAGAAAAGATCTATTTTTATGTACACATGTATTTAGGATTTCCCGGAGCATCCTGCCCATTCCTGGCTGCTCTCCAGCTCTTTCCCTCCGTTGCAGGGATCCAGAGCCCGGCAATGCGGGAAGGCAGGAGGGACGCTGTGCGATCCGCCAGGCCTGAGCTGGCACAGGAATCCCAGGATTTGGGCTCTCCGGGGTATCCCTGCACCCCAGCTGGACCCCTGAGTTCCCGATCCATCAGAAACTCGGACATGCAGAATTCCCACTCTGGCTGAGGATGGAAATCTGATTTTGGGAGGTTTTCCCCCACATTTTATACCAAGTTTGGGGCTCCCAAAGGCTTCATCCGACTTCTCATCGCACCTGAGAGCATCCCTTCAAAACAGCCTGGAAAAGCCGCCCATGCCACAGAAATAAAGGATGGGAAAAGTCTGGGATCCATCCTCCTCCCCTGATCCCAGAGGGATGGGAGCAGCCCCGCCTCATACCCGTGGAAGGAAGGGAACAGACACCAGGAATTTTTAAAATACCGTATTTTTAATCCTTAAAAAATACCAGGACAGTATTTCCCGAACCTCATCCCGCATCCAGAAACATCCGCTTCCCTTTCCTCCATAAAATTAATATTAGCATAAATAATTCTGCTATGCCAGGGACACATTCCTGCCCTTAGATTCCCATGATTTCCATGGCTCCAGCTATGTACAGGTATGATACAGGTGGGGGCCCTCGCTGGCCACCAGCTCCCCAAACTGCTCTGCCGGGACGAAACTCATCAAACTGCTTTTAATTAATTAATTAATTTTTTTCTAAACGATTTTTAATTTTTTTTTCCCCCAGGATTTTTCTTTTTTTTTTTCTCCCCCCCCCACCTCCTTTCCTTCCTATTTTTGGAATAATTATGTACAGCCTGACACCGGAGATTTGCATTAAGGTGCTTGAAATCCCAACAATTTCATTCAGTGCATTCAGACTAATTAAAGCCTCCTCTTAATTACTCCGCTTAACGAAGGCAGTTTGAGAGCCGTGGCCAGCAGAACCCGGGATTTGCTGTGGCTGCGCCACGGGAAGGAGCAATCCATGGGGGTTTTTTTTGGGATATTATTATTATTGTCAGGAGTTTTCCAGCCCCGCATCAGGGACGCCTCACGTTGGTGTCCCCTCGTCCCCGCTGCTGCCACCTCCGTGGAATCCCACTTGGAAGCTCCAAGGAGGAGATTTTGGGGAATTTCCCGTTGGTTTGAGGGGGTTTTGATGGCTTTTAGGTGCTGTCCCACAAGGGGTGTTTGCTCATCCCGCTGCAAAGCCAAGCTCAGCCCCCAAATCCCTCGGGATCCCGGGAATCCCGGGCTCCGGAGCTGGGAAGGGGCTCCTGGCCCCGGCAGTGTCACTCCATGCCTTGGGAATTCTGCTCCCGCTCCGCCTCTCGCCGGCGGCTCCCGCTCTTGAAAAACCCGAGCTGTGGGGAGGGAAGAGAAACACAACCCTGCTGTTATCCCAGGAGCTTGCCTTCAGTGGGAGAGCAGCTGGGAGTTGACCCTGGATGTAATTTATATGGAAAAGGAGATTTCGGAGGAGTTTTGGGGGGCTTTGAGGGGCTCGTGAGGTGCTGGACATGGAGCTGGAGGGTCCCTCCAGGCATGGAGTCTCCAAAACTCCCCCAAAAGGTGCAGCCTAAGGGCTGCTCACCTTCCAGAGCGCCAGGACGAGCAGGGCCAGGAGCAGGAGACCTCCGAAGGTGCTTCCCAGGATGATCCAGATGGGAATCTGCGACTCCTCGGCCTTGGAGATCTCAAAAGTGATCTGAAGGAGAGAAAAAAGCACTGCAGATTCCAGGCAGGGATGGAGGGGAAAAGGGGACGGTGGGAATGCTGAGCACCCCTTCCTTTGGGAATGCTGCACCAAGGATTTGGCTCAGTTTTCCCTGCAGAATCCGGTGATTCCAGGATTGGAGCTCGGCTCCGGCCACGGCTGCCCCGCGTTTCTCCAGACCTCGATGCTCAGCCTGGGTCACTCCTGCCCTTCTGCTATCCACAGGGATTTTCCCAGTGGGATCAGGGCAGGGTGTGGCAGCATCCCAAAGCTCTGGATCCCACAGTCCGGGACTCACCTGGCGGCTGGGATCCTCCTCTCGGAAAATGAAGGGGCTCCGGAAGTGCCGCTGGAGAGCGGCGTTCATGGTGAGCTTCAGTGCCTTGAACTTCAGCTGCATGGAGAGGGCCAGGATGAGCATCCCACATGGAAAAGGAGCCCCCATTCCCAATGGGATCCATCCCAATGACAGCAAAAAGGAGGTTTTAAATTAATTAAATTGGCATGGATTAATTAGTTACGGAATGCGATAATCCACGTCGAGGTGCTGTGTGGGATGCTGGATGCACAATCCCACACGTGGAATAAGTGGCTTTGGGAACAAAATCACCCCCCACACGCCTGGGCTTCCTGGGGGAGGGAAAATCCCCACACTTCCGGGGTGTGGGGGGGATTTCTCCCCCAAATCCCCGTTTTTTGTGGGAGCACTCACTGCTTTCAGAGACTTCATCCACAGATTTCCACGCAAGTGCAAGTTCAGCTCCTCGTTGGGCGCCAATTCCACGTCACAGTCGATGGAAACCACGTCGGAGTTGCTGTGGTTCTGCAGAGGGAAATGTGGGATCATCGCTGGAAAAGGCGGGAGAATCCCGCCGGGATCCATCCCTGGCACACACCGAGTGGGGGAGAATCCCACGTTCCCGTCCTCCTGCGTGGCCAAATCCCCACGTTCTTTAAAACTTTTTAAAACCTTTTTCAGCCCAAGCTTCCCAGACTTGCTGGGTTTTGTGCTGTTCTTTTCCTCCAAGCTTTCCCTTGGAAAAGAATGATCCCAATCTTTGGGAGCTGGAGGATCCCCTCGCTCCCCATCAACCCCGAGTATTAATGGGGTTTTATTTGCAGTGGCTGAGAGGAGAAATAAAAATCAAATCATGGAAGGGTTTCAAAATCCCCTAAAAAATTCCAGCATCCACCTGCCCCTCCCATGTCCATGGGCCATCCTTGTTCCAGGTTTTTCCCTGGTTTGGGATATCCTGGAGCCAGGACCAGCCCCGTGGGGGTGAATACCAGGTGTGGGGTGCGGGACAGGTCCTCCTCCGCCGGGGTTCTCCGGTAGTCAGTGGTGTTCCCCCAGATGCTGCAGGTTGTGTTTTCCTGTGGGAGAAGCTGATGGAATTCCAGCATGGACACAGGGATCATGGTGACCACTTCCCTGTGCTCCCATCCCAATGGAATTGGGGATCCCCAGCATCCCCCAGGCTTTGCTGGGGCTGGGATTGAGCTGGGCTCGCTGTGGGATGTGGCTGGAGGAAGTCCTGGAATCCTACTTGAAATAATTCCTGAGTTTTGTGCCTCTTCCCAGCAAAACTCAGCCTGGCAGGGAGCCCCATCCCAGATTCCAGCCAGGTGTGCCAGGGTGACACTGGTGACATGGGGACTGCCAGAGCTGCAGCAGAAACATTCCCAGCTGAGGCCAAACCCATCCATAAAAACCTCGTCCATAAAAATCCCATCCATAAAAATTCCAGGCTCCTTCCATGGGCTTGGGAAGCCCCGGGATCTGCTCCCAGCCCTCACAGTGCAGGCCCAAGCCTGGAGTTCATCCCAGGCTCAGCTGCTGCCTCCCAGACCCTCAGGAATTCACTGCACACTGGAGAGAGGTCGGGATTGGGGAATTCCTTGGACTAAACCCTTTGGCCTCGGGGTTTTCCATGTTCCCAGCCAAGAGAATGCTGAAGGATCTCCAGGCACGAGCCAGGTGTGAGCACAGCAGTGTTCCCAAAAGATGGAGGGACATTCCATGGAATTCCTCCATTCCCATCCCTGTGCAGGAGGGATCAATCCATCCAAACCATGCTGGAATCCCATCCTAAAATGGGCTGGAATCCCATCCCAAACCATGCTGGAATCCCATCCCAAACCAGGCCAGAATCCCATCCCATACCCAAAACTGGGCTGGAATCCTGTCCTAAACCATGCTGGAATCCCATCCCAAACCATGCTGGAATCCCATCCTAAACAAAACCAGGCTGGAATCCCATCCCAAACCATGCTGGAATCCCATCCCAAATCAGGCCGGAATCCCGTCCTACCTGGTCCACCCGGAATTCCGTGGGCAGCAGGAGCCGGTTGCCCACGCGGGTGGCCACGGGCACGGTGAGCTTTAGGGTCACCCCTCGCACTGGGAAGAATCCCAGGTTCTGCAGCTGCCGGGAAAGAACACTGGGATGTGCCGGGATCGTGGCATGGGGATCCTGGCTCCCAGGGCAGACCCCAAATCCTGGCAAATCCCTCAGGGATCCAATTCCTGCTCACCGTGAAGGTGCCGTGGAAGGGGGGCCCAGTGGGGTTGGATCCATCCAGGGAATTGTTGGATCGGATCTCGAAATAGTCCAGGCTCGACGTCCTGTGGGACAAGGGGTGACAAAAGGGTTTGTAGGGTTTTCCCCTCTCTTTCCAGGATTTTCCCTTTCTTTGTAGGATTTCCCCTTTCTTTGCAGGATTTCCCCTTCCTTTCCAGAATTCTCCCCTTTCTTTGTAGGATTTTCCCCTTCTTTGCAGGATTTTCCCTTTCGTTGCAGGATTTCCCCTTTCTTTGCAGGATTTTCCCCTTTCTTTATAGGTTTTCCCCTTTCTTTGCAGGATTTTCCCCTTTCTTTGCAGGATTTCCCCTTTCTTTGCAGGATTTTCCCCTTCTTTGCAGGCTTTTCTCGCCTCTTTAATAAAGCAGAGCCACCCAAGGCCCTGGCTGAGCTTTGGATGTCACAGGAGGTAAATCAATCCCTTTCTTTGCAGCTGGAAAGGCGGGAAAAGAGCCAGGAATATCCTGTGGGAATCCATTCGGGAGCACCTGCGATGGCCCCAAATCCCCACATTCTTTAAAATTATCTCCCTCCTTTTGCACCCCAAAGTTCCCAAATTTGATATCTTCTGTGCTCTTCTTTCCCTCCGAGTTTTCCCTTCGTTCTGACCCGGAGAATCCCCCGGCTCCCCGTAAATCCCGAACATTAAAGGCGTTTTATTTGCAGTGTCGGAGTGAAAAATAGAAAATGGCCCAAGGGCTGAAAAACCTCTGAAAAATTCCAGCGAGCACTGCCAGGGAATGTGCTTTGGGATCCCTGATTTTCCCATCAGCACGTTCCTGAATCATCTCTGCCTTCATCCCTGGCTCTCCCAGACTCGAATTCCCGCTGCTTCCACGTTCAGCCCGCAGCTGAGCTTCCCTCCGATGCCTTTGTGGGATGGCCAGCGGCCCAGACACTGGGAGCACCTGTTAGGGCCATTACTACCTCCAAGAAATCCCTTTTTTTCCCATAAAAACTCGCCCTCACACCTCCTTAATAACTCTGTGCCTTTAAACATCTGGAGAATCCAGCTCTCCACAGCTCGGGAATTTTAGCAAAAGCTCTCCCTGATTTTATGGTTCCTCCAGCTCCTGCTTTCTCAAGAAATTCCCGAATGAAAGCTCTGTTTGAAGGCTGCTCCCGGCTGCTTTTCCCAAGGGATATTCCCCAATCCGTGACCTCCCCGGAGCCGCATCCCATTCCAAACCTCACCTGGTGAAGAGCAGGTCGGCCTCGTACTTCAGCTGGAAGTCGAGGTGGACAAAGTTGTCCTCCTTGGTGCTCTCCTTCTCCTCGCTGTCACTGCAACAGCAGCAGGGCCCGGGGGTCAGGCAGGAGCCAAATCCCCTCGGGAATTTTTTGGGGGAAGACTGGACTTTTTTTGCTTTTTGGTCAAAGCAGGGTTTTATTCGGGGATTTTTATGAATCTCCCTGAAATGATTCGGAGGGAGGCGTCACCAGCTTAAAGTGGTGCAGGGGAATCCTCCCCTGCTCTAACAATTAGAATTAAATTATTAGAATTTTTTTTTTAGATTAAAAATTAAAAAATTAAGATTAAAAAAATTAAAATTAAAAAAACCCTTTAAAAATAATAATCAATTAAAGAAACTTCGCTTCCCTGTGGGAAATCTCTACTGTGCAGGAATTGGGAGTAAGGAGAGTTTTGCAAAATTATCAGGAGATATTTTTCCCGGGAATTTTTTGCAGTGGGAATATGGATGGGAAAGCACCAGTGGCTGGAGATCCAGCTTCCACAGGCATGGAAAAATCATGGATCTAAATCCCCAGATAAATAAAAGCAGCCAGGTTTGGCAGCGCAGGGCTGGGATAACCCACAGCAACTGGCTCCCCATGGGGTTATTCCACGGAAAGCCTCTTGCTCTGGAGGAGGGAATCCCAAGGGAAGCTGGCAGCATGCCAGGGTGCCCAGAGAAGCTGTGGCTGCCCCTGGATCCCTGGAAGTGCCCGAGGTTGGACAGCTTGGGATAGGGGAAGGTGTGGGAAAGGGCTGGGACTGGATGGCCCATAAGGTCCTTTCCAGCCTGACCCATTCCATGATTCTGTGATTCCAGAGGGAGAAAGCATCCCCACACCTGCTGGCAACCATGTAGATCTCCATGCTCTGCAGGAACACGGACTTGCTGAATTCAAAATCCAGGCGGAAAGCGACCTGTGGAGAAGGGAAAAATATCGGGAAAAACATCAGAGGGAATAAAACCCCGAGTGCTGAGCAGGGACCGTGCGGGACCCTGCGGGTGACACCGTTCCCGATCCCACCAGAGCCTTTCCAGGCAGAGAGGAGATTTGCAGGAATTGTTCTTCCCTGCCATCGGAGCAGCAGCGGCTCCCTTTGGAAGCAGATCCCTGCAGAGGCCCCAGATCGGCGGGAAGGGGAGGCAGCTGGAGAGAGCCAACAGCAATAAAATGGGATCAATGTGATAAATGTCACATCTGCGGTGACCTCAAACCGTCTGGGCCGCCACAGCTGACTGGAATATCAAAGCTCCCGCTGCTCCGGGGCCAAAATTCCATTTCCAGCCGGTCTTTGTCTTGGCAGGCCCGGCAGTACCTGATGGCCCAGGATGCATTCCCGGCCCCCGTAGGTCATGGGGAGCCGCGCTCCGCGTGCAGCCACAGGCATCCCGCTGGGATTTTTTGGGAGCTTTAAAGCCGAGCCTGCTGCCTGAGGCTCATCCGTCATTATCCAGGAAAGGTTTCAGACGGATACGGGAGCTGGGGAGATTTTATCTGCGGATCCTGCTGGTGTTGGTCCCTTTTCCCATGGGAGTATGGGGTGGGGAGGGGGAATTCCATGTGGATCCTCAGTGGCTGCATCTCCCCATTTTTCCTTCCCCACTTTATCCCTGAATTTGATGTGTTCTAAGGGTTTATGGCTTATAAAAATGATAAACTGGATCTGGGCTCATCCCAAATACTGGGAACACCGGTTTGGAGGATGCCACCACCCAGGGGGGTTTGGACAGGCTCCCAGCAGGATCCAGAGGCACCTCAGAGCAAGGAAAACCTCTCAGGCAGGGAAGGAGCCTCATCCTGCAGGGAGCGAGCTCAGGGAAGTTCCCATCAGTGGTTTGAAGCCGACACTAAATTTTTCCAAAGGGCTGGAGGCAAATCCTGTCACCTGGAGGAGCTGGGTTGGATTTTGGGGCTCTCCCAAGCACCAGGGCAGGATCCCAAGCATCCCAGCTTCCCTAAGATGCCTTTCAGACTCCAAAAGGGAAGAAACCAAATGTTTATATTTAAAATCCTGTTCGGCGTCACCCAGCTGTGGCAGATGTGACCCCGGGGGCAGAGAGTCCGTGTCCCGTGGGTGAAGGAGCAGTTGGAAGCCGGGAATGTCCTACCTTGGCCTTGGCGCGGAAGAAGGGGTAGCTGACGTTGCACACCCTCCGCGTGGGGTGTCTGTTGTCACTGGCACAGTCGATGTTGATGTCTGTGTCGTCCTGAAACGAGACACGGAGTGTCCAGGACATCGGGAATGAGCCCCGGGAGCCGGCGCTTCGGGAAACGGGAAACACCCAAGGGGCTCAACATGGGCCTTGGCTTTGGGGAGACAACCAACCAATGACCAACCAATGACCAACCAACCGATGACCAACCAACCAACAACCAATGACCAACCAATGACCAACCAACCAACGACCAACCAACCGATGGCCAACCAATGACCAGCCAATGACTAACCAATGACCAACCAACCAATGACCAACCAATGACCAACCAACAACCAATGACCAACCAATGACCAACCAACCAACTGATGGCCAGCCAACTGATGGCCAACCAATGACCAACCAATGACCAACCAACAACCAATGACCAACCAATGACCAACCAACCAACTGATGGCCAACCAACTGATGGCCAACCAATGACCAACCAATGACCAACCAACCAATGACCAACCAACCAACAACCAATGAACAACCAACAACCAACCAACCAGTGGCCAACCAATGACCAACCAATGACCAATGACCAACCAACCAATGACCAACCAATGACCAACCAACCAACAACCAATGACCAGCCAATGACCAACCGATGACCAACCAACCAACAACCAACCAATGACCAACCAATGACCAACCAATGACCAACCAACCAATGACCAACCAACAACCAAAACCCAACCAATGGACCATCCAACCAATCAGCCTGCTCGCTGCAGCTGGGAATCCTTCCCATGCATTCACCGATGTTCCTGGAAAGGGGCATCTCTACCAAGCCATTTCCAGCTTCCTGGTTTAAATCCTCTTTCTGAATCTACAGCAGTGAATGGATTTAACTGCAGTGAAGGAATGAACCTGATTATTCCTGGCATTCCTGATTTTTCTGCTATGAGGAGTCTTTGGGAAGCACCAAAGGCCGCTATCCTGCATGGCCACCAGCTAAGCCGGAAATCCCTCACCTCAACACCAACATTCCTGCTGCTGGAAAACTTCCCATCTCTCTAGCCAGGCTGGAGAAACTCCTGCCCATCGCAAAGCCCTGGTGGGATGGGATGGGATGGGATGGGATAGGATGGGATGGGATGGGATGGGATGGGATGGGATGGGATGGGATGGGATGGGATGGGATGGGATGGGATGGGAAGAGACACCAACCCTACTCTGCCTCCTCCACAGCCCTACCAGAGGTTGTAGCCTGGTTGTAAGCGGGTGTCCACCTCACCATGAGCTATTCCAGCTTTTATCCCTGTGTCAGATCCCACAAGAGTCTCAGTTTGCACCACTGCCTCCGGAAAAGTCCTACCCAGGAGCTGGAATATCCCAGCACCAGCCTGGAGCTTCTCCCACTCATCTGCTGAAATTATGGACTTTTTGGGGGCCCAGCAACTTTTAATTTGTATGGCACTGATATCCATCCCCTCTGGATGTTCCTTTATAAGGAGCAGCAGCCAGGAGCCCGTTATCCGTGACTCTTCCAAAACCAGCTGCAAATATTCCCTGCAGCCACTGCTGCCCAGCGCTTTCTGTTCCCCACCACATGGGGGATTTTCCCTGCTCCCCTCACTTCGTTTGGAATAATCTCCAAAAAATGCATTTTTCTTATTTTGTGGGCAACGAGCCCCACAATTTTCCCTTGGCATGGCTCGGAGAAAAACAAAGGAGATGGGATCTGCGGGCGGGGATGAAGTCATGGCGGGGTGAGGGAATGCTCAGCAGTATCAGCACATTCCCAAACCTCACTGGGAATAGGGAGGAGTTGCTCCAAGATCGAGTGAGCGTGGGGGGTGAAATTTTCAGGAGCAGATGGGACACTCTAGGATCATCCAGGGAAAGCCATGGAGAGGTGACATCGCCCGGCTCAGTGCTGAGCTGTGGCCACATTCCCATGATCAGCCCCTACTTCCAGGAGTTATTTCTCAGCTGCAAAAACTCATTCCTGACAGGAACTTGGCCATGTGCAGGGAGCATTTTTAAACGACTGGAGGAGAAAAATAGAGGGAAATAATTTCCTCTGGGTTTGACCTTCGCTCAGGCTCTTAAAACTCAAACGTTTTTGTATTTCCAAAATAAAGAGCTGGAAGTGCTTAGAAACGGAGCCCATAAACAGCTCTGATTTATGAGGGATGGAGCCAGATTTGGGCTCTGCTTTAGGCTGCAGCTTTCTCATCGGGCTGGGATTAGCAGCTCCTCTGGAAAGGCCTGGATCTCCCCTGGGAGCCTCACCTTGGGGATCAGGCTGGCGAACTGGAGGTTCCTGGAGAAGGAGATGTTGAGGACGGTGCTGTAGGCGTTCTCGCCGCGGTTTTCCAGCGTCGCTTCCACGGCCACCCTTCTCCTGCTGCTCTCGATGACGAAGACGGAGGCGTCGAACGAGAGGCTGAAGGCTGAGCAGTCCCCCCTCCGCAGTGCCCTCCGGCAGAATTCCCTGCAAGAAGGGGCATTCCCGGGATTTTACGTCCCTGGGTAGTGCATGGAAATCCCTGCTCTCCCTCTGTCCTGCCGTGCTGAAAGAGGAATTACAAATTCTTCCCATTGTCTATAATTTTGGGATTTTTGGCCAACGGTGTGAAGCTTTCTCAAACATTATTGGGAATGCTTGGGACAGCTGGGATGTAGGGAAAAAACAGATCCCATGCCATTAGCAAAGGTGGCTCCAAGCCCCGTCCAACCTGGCCTGGGACACTTCCAGGGATCCAGGGGCAGCCACAGCTGCTCCGGGAATTCTATCCCAGCCCCTCACACCCTCTCAGGGAACAATTTCTTCCCCATATCCCATCCATCCCTGCCCTCTGGCACTGGGAAGCCATTCCCTGTGTCCTGTCCCTCCATCCCTTGTCCCCAGTCCCTCTCCAGCTCTCCTGGAGCCCCTTTAGGCCCTGGAAGGGGCTCTGAGCTCTCCCTGGAGCCTTCCCTTTTCCAGGTGAACATTCCCAGCTCTCCCAGACTGGCTCCAGGGGGGCTCCACCCTCAGAGCAGCTCTGGGGCCTCCTCTGGATTCAGGGACAACCTTTAATAGCTCCTTAACCACGGAGCTGCAGTGTGAAATTATTTCCATGAGTCAAGGCCGTAATTGCCAGGTGGGTAATGCCAGCCTTGCAGTTATTCCCTGTTATTTCCTGATTTGTATCCCTGGATCTCATCACCATGGCACCAAATATTAGTTGGTTTGTGGATTCCCTGAAAAACCACAGATTCATTCCAGACATGGAGAGGAAGAGGCTCAGAATGCCAAGGAGCACCTCATGGAGGGCTTGGATGAACCTTGTGGTGATGCTGGATGAACGACCGGTGATGACAGAATTTATGGAGCATGGATTGGGGCTGGATTTTGGAGCCTCCCCCAGCTGGTGACACTCTTAGAGGATCCTCTGGGTCACCCACTCACATGGCACTGGGAATGTCACTCCTGGCATCCAGCACCAGATCGGGGACACAGTGCTCATCCTCATTGCAGCCGTTCCAGAAAGGGACCTGAGGGGACAGCGAGAGCAGCTCGGTGACGATTCCCCCGGAGATAAATCTGCCCTGGTGCTCTGGGAGGTGGCACCTGGGAGGTGGCACCTGGGAGATGGCACCTGGGAGGTGGCACTGTGGGAGATGGCACCTGGGAGGTGGCACTGTGGGAGGTGGCACTGTGGGAGATGGCACCTGGGAGATGGCACCTGGGAGATGGCACCTGGGAGGTGACACTTTGGGAGGTGGCACCTGGGAGGTGACACTTTGGGAGATGGCACCTGGGAGGTGGCACTGTGGGAGATGACACTTTGGGAGGTGACACTTTGGGAGGTGGCACTGTGGGAGATGACACTTTGGGAGGTGACACTTTGGGAGGTGGCAGCTGCTACCTACAGAGACCCTGAGCGAGGTGGGCCACCCATCATCCAGCATCGGGCCGTGCTCGGGATGCTCCAGCTCGTAGTCGATGGAGAACGTCACCGGCTTCACGTAGTCGGCTGTGTCCTGTGGCACATGGAAAACGTCGGAGAGGAGCCCAGGGCTGCTGCCTGGGGTGGGCAGCACCTCGGGGTGTCCCCCAAAGGTCACAGATCTGTCCTGCAGCCCCACCCTGGGCTGGCATGTAAGGACAAAACAGATCCCGTGCTCCAAGATTGCTCCTAGCCCCGTCCAGCCTGGCTTTGGACACTTCCAGGGATCCACAGCTTCTCTGGGAATTCCTGTGCCAGGGCCTCAGCACACTCCCAGCCAGGAATTCCTTCCCAATATCCCATCCATCCCTCCCCTCCGGAAGCCCCTAGGAGCTCTTCCTTTGCTTCGCAGAGGGATGCTCTGAAGGGAGATGTTTTTTAGGCTAAATCACGAGCTCCAGCTCCAGCTCCAACCTCAAATTTCCCAAAAGTTCATGGCAGTTCAGGCTGGGGCTTGGGGCTGGGCCAGTCTGGCAGCTCGGGCCTGCCTGGCCTGCTCAAGGCTCTCCTCATTCCCTGGGAATGTTTGGGTTTGGCCAGCTTTGTTCATCAGCTGTTCCCTGCGAGCGAGGGATTCACCAGCACTGCACCCAGGGGTGGGGCCCTGCTGGCTTAGAGGGGCACAGGGGGACACCACCAGGGACTGGCATGGGGACACTCGATTCCCCATGGAAAAAATGGGCATTCCTGGTTTTGGAGCAGGAAAAGCCACCTGAGCCCAGGATCGGGAGCGCACGCCCTGCCCAAGGACACGGCCCGTGGAACGGAGCACGTGGAAGCTGGGCCTGCGATGATGTCACTGCTTGGGGACCCAGCAGCCGCCCGTGCTGGCAGCTCCGTCCCTGACCACACCAAAGCAGCGGGAAGGAATCCAGCGGGAAGGAATCCAGCGGGATGAGGCTCATTCCCACCCCAGGAAGCCACCAAGGGATGCATCTCGGGTCTGGCTGAGGAGGACATGGCAGCCTCGTCCTGCTCCACACTCACCAGGACGTGGAAGGGGAGGGTGTGGCAGAGCTCCCGCCCGGCCGGCAGCTCCAGCGCCCTCTGTGCCGTCCTGTCCCCGCTGTCGTCCAGGTGTGCCCGGGGCGAGTAGCGGCGCTCGTCGATGGTCGTGTTGTACCTGAGCCCTGCGAGGACAGGCCAAGCTCAGGCCTTGGGGCCACACAGCCCAGTCCCAGGGCAAAGAGTGGCCCCAGTGCCCATTCCCTGCTGAGAGGAATCCAGGGAAATCAGGTTATAGCCTGCTGCTGACAGCCCGTTCTGGGAAGAGCTTCCCCTCTCCAAACGAGGAGCTTAAGAGAGGAGTTATTTCAAGACCCTGTGGAAAATCTGTGCAGAGATGGAATTTTTTGCCTCTCATACGTTCACGTGCTGCTCTGGAGGTGTCGGAGCACACCTGGATGATTTATGGAGATCCTTTGATTCCTGCACTTCTGTTGGAAAGAAACTGGAGATTCCCAGCCCAGCACCAAGCAGGGATTTCAGAGAACCACAGAATCCCAGAGTGGTTTGTTTTGGACACACCTTAAATCCCATCTCATTCCAGCCCCTGCCATGGGCAGGGACACCTTCCCCTATCCCAGCCTGCTCCAAGCCCTGTCCAGCCTGGCCTGGGACATTCCAGGGATCCAGGGGCAGCCACAGCTCCTCTGGGAATTCCAGCCCAGCCCCTCCCCACCCTCCCAGCCAGGAATTCCTTCCCAGTATCCCATCCATCCCTGCCCTCTGGCAGTGGGAAGCCATTCCCTGTGTCCTGGCCCTCCATCCCTTGTCCCCAGTCCCTCTCCAGCTCTCCTGGAGCCCCTTTAGGCCCTGCAAGGGGCTCTGAGCTCTCCCTGGAGCCTTCTCTTTTCCTGCCTGGACACCCTCAGCTCTCCCAGCCTGGCTCCAGAGCCGAGGGGCTCATCCAGGGGGTGACTCTTCCAAGTGGAAAGAAAGGTAAAATCAAATAAATAAGGAAATCCCACTCAGTTTTTATCCCACAGGGACAGCAGGAGGGAGAAAAACACTGGATTTGACAGCACAAAACAAAACTCGTGTGCTGGGGGATGGGAATTTTCCCTTTGGCTTTGGATCCCAATTTTCCTTTGCCAGCGTTTCCTGCCGGACCGCAGGAGCTGAGCCACTATTGCTTCCCTTCGCTCCGCTGAGTCCCAGGAATCTGCCGGCTGGACTCGGGGTCACGGTACCATCCAAGGGTTTAATAGGAGAACCAGCCAGCTCCACAGAATCCCTGGGATATTAGGGCAACATGCACATCTGGCCGGCAGATGTGTCCCGCTGCTGCGGTGGGAGGGATGGATGAGCCCTGCGGAACGCGGGCCGGCCACGTTCCCTCCTGTCCCGCTGGGGTGACATTCCCGTCACATGGAGCACAGGAAGGGAAATCCTGGGAGAGCTCAGCCCAGGGAATAGGTGAGGGATGAGGTAGGATTTATCCCGGGGGTGTTTCTTTCGGCACAACAGTCACCAGAACCCGGAGACTCGGCCGGGATAGGGACAAACGTGGGTGACACCAGAGGGATGTGGCAGAGAGACACGTGCGCTCCACCAAGCTCCGGGATGGTTTCCATCCCAAAAGCTCGGTGTTCCCACGGGGCTGGAGACCTGAGCAAGGCAGGAATTGGGATTTTGTCCTTACCCACGGTGGCAGTCTGGAAGTGGGCGGAGAGGAAGAGGGCGGTGAAGCAGACGAAGGCCCTCATGCAGGTGGCCTCCTTCCCGTTGCGCTTGCAGTCCTTGGTGAAGATGTTGATCTTGGAGGGCTCGAAGCGGAGGCTGGCGTTGATCTGCACCACACTGCGGGACCTGCGGGGTGGGGAGAGGGCATGGGATGGGATCCAGCATGGGATGGGACATCCTGGAGTCTCCCACAGCTCCAGGTTTGCCCTTTTCCCTCCTTTTCCCTCCTTTTCCCTCCTTTTCCCTCCTTTTCCCTCCTTTTCCCTCCTTTTCCCTCCTTTTCCCAGGAGGCTGAGGAAGACCAAAGGCCCTCTCCAAGCAGAGCCCAGGGTGACCCATCTCAGCTGGGCACAGCCACCCTCCGTCCCAACAGCTTCAAGGGACTCTCCAAACGTTAATTAATATTGGAAAATATTGCTCTAATTAAATCAGACCAGAGGGATCCCGGGCAAATCCCCACAAATCAGTTTGGAACTTCTGGAGAACTATGGATGAAACTCAATGGAAAACCAGCTCTGGCATCTTTTTAGGGCCCAAGGGCATTGAGATCCCACAGCCCCGCTGGACAAGGGGTGGTTATTCAGGAAAGATTGTTGGGAGATCAGTATTTCTGGAAAGACAGATTGGACTGCTGGGAGACCAGTTTTCCCTGGAAAAACGTCGGCATGATTTGGGCAGAGGAAATCAGGAAAGGGCACAAAGGATCCCTGGCTCACCACAGCACCACGGCGTTCCCCAGGGAGCCCACGGCCAAGTCCACGAGTCCATCCTCGTTCAGATCCAGCTGCCCGTGGATGCTGCATCCAAAATACATCAGGCCCGGAGCGAGGTCAGCGGCCGCGATCCGCTGGAAAGGAATGGGAACAATCCAGGCTGGATTCCAGCAGGAGCATCCGTGCCTGCCAAGGGTTTGCCAGGCTGACTCCACCTCACCACTGAAAATTCCCCATTCCAAGTGGTTGTACTAAACATGATCTTCCAGGGAATGAGAGCAGTTTCCCTTTCGAGACACCATCCAAGATTTCTATTGGATTTACCCTGCGTATTTAATACTTGTCAAAAGTGTAATAAATAAACAAATTATTTATTTATTTATAATTAATTAATTAATTAATCTGTAGCGATCCCTTGCAATGCTAAACATTGCCTCAAATTCCAAGCCTTCTTCCTGCTATTCCATGGAATAATTTAAGTTGGAAAAGCCATCCAAGGTTGTTGAGTCCAACCATCCCCCGGCGCTGCCAAGGCCACCACAAATGTCCCCAAGTGCCACATCCACACATCTTAAATCCCAGCAGGGATGGGGACTCCACCACTGCTGTTCCAGTGCTTGAATTCCAACGTTTTGTCTTGGATGTCTCAAAAGAGGGAATATCTGGCCGTAATAATTAACAATTCCATCCTGGGTGTGGATTTGTCCTGCTCCATCCCTCCTTAAAATGGGGACAAATTACATTTATTCCCACGAAGGATGAGGAAAACTGAACACACGGCAGCCCCACCTGCTTGTACTTCTTCAGGATGGTCTCCTGGAATCCAAGGAAAATGTAAATGGCTCCTTGGTGCTCGTCCTCCAGAGGGGCCCCGACCACCAGGTCATTGTAGGAGTCCTGGTTGAGGTCGGGAACGGCGGCGATGCAGGAGCCGAAACGGGAATTCTGGTAACTCTGGAGATCTGTGAGGGCTCCGCTGGGAACGAAGAGGTTCTGCCAGGGGAAAGGGAAAGAGAAAAGAAAGAAAAACAATTCCCAAAGCATCAGCAGCAAGACTGGAAAGAGGAGAAACCCTCATGCAAATGTGCAGTGATGTGGGAGGGGTTCTCCAAGGAAGGGGGTGGGAGCGCTCCCAGGGATGTGGGATTTTGGAGCCCCCAGCCAGCCCCACATCTGCTTTGCACGCTATGGAAGAAATTCCATGACTAATAAACAATCTTGCTTTAGGTGCAGGATTCCACGCTCCAGGCAGGCTCTACATCCTTGGATGTAGAGCACGACCTTCCCACGTGCCCCTGGATCCTGATGGATTTGGCTCAGGAGCTGCATTTTGAGCCAGATTTGGGGGTGGCCCAGCAGGAAAGCTGGGACAGGACAGGGGACAGGGGTGGCACATGCCCCATTCCCATGGTGGAGGGAGGGCACTTGCTGTCCCCAGAGCCCCGTGAGTGGCCAGCCCTCCCAGGGAACAATTCCTTCCCAATATCCCATCCATCCCTGCCCTCTGGCACTGGGAAGCCATCCCCTGTGTCCTGTCCCTCCATGCCTTGTCCCCAGTCCCTCTCCAGCTCTCCTGGAGCCCCTTTAGGCCCTGGAAGGGGCTCTGAGCTCTCCCTGGAGGGAGCGAGTTTGGAGGAGGCCACGCGCCTGGAGATGGTTTCTCCAGAGGGACATCCGTGCTCCCACGCGGCAAAGATCCCATTGCGCACCTCGCTGGGAGCTGGGCGTGCCAGAGCCCGCAAGGGGACGCAGCTGCCACGGCAGCGCCCGAACGTCCCCGCCGTGTCCCCGGGCGCCACTCACCCCCTGCAGGGCGTACACGTAGACCTTGCCCCGCTCCCTGCCCTCGCTGAAGAACATGGGCGCTCCCACCAGCAGGACGTCGGTGACGCCGTCGCCGTTCACATCCAGGGAGTTGATCTCGCTGCCGTAGTAGGAGCCGATCTGCAGGAGACCGGACGGGATGGGAATGATGCCACCATTCCCTGGGATCCATAGGGATATTCCAAGCCCTCTCCCTGCTACAGCCACGCTGTGGATGCAGCGACCACCAGGACATCCACGGCCGCGCGACGCTGCCGAGCCATTCCAACTTTGGAAAATCGAGGGAGAGGGTTGATTTTTCCGTGGGGGGAAATCAGCGCAGCATTCCCGGCTGGAATTACCTGCTCTCCCTTGAGGGCCTGGTGGATGGTGAGGTTCCTGTTGCTGTGCATGTTGAACAGGATGACTTTGCCGGTGTGGTTGAACCGCGGCGCTCCCGCCACGTAAATGCGCTCGTGCTTGGTGGAGATGACGGAGGAGACGGTGTAACCTGGAAAGGGATGGACACGGAGTGAGAATGCCCTGCCTGCTCCCAGGATCTGCTTTCCATTAGCCCCTGGCTGCTGACACAGCTCTGGCCACTTCCCAGAGAGGGAAGCTAAAAATCTCGGATTTTTCCAAAGGTAGAGTCACCCAGATGGACCCCAGTGCCTCCGAGCCACTGCTCTGGTGCTGCCACAGCTGGAGCTGTGCTGGGAGTTTTGGCACTGCTGGATTTGCTCTTCCTGTGCAAATCCTTCTTTAATCGAAGGTGAATCCGATTCCTGCAATTCCCAGGCTTCCGAGCGTTTTATTTCATTCCTCACGTCAAGTCGGACAAACACTCGTGAGGTGCTGAGTGCTGGGAAGTTGCAGCTCCCGCTGCTCCGCTCCTCCGGGAACACTGGGCAGGAAAAGCTTTGCCGGCGCTTGATGTCAACATTCCCAGTCCAATAGGAGCCATGAATCCATCAAAACCATTCCCCCTTCTGGAAATAATGCTGCCTAAGCGTAAGAGCAATCCCTCTTTCCTACTGGGATCACTCCCTGGGCTGCGGCACTTCCATGGCTGCAGACGGGATTTTGTAGGAATATAAAGCTGGGGCTCCTAAATCCCAGTTTTCAACACCAGGTCCAGGATCCTGAACCTTCAGGCTCAGGTTTAAATTCCACTTAAATTCTTAGAAGTGGAACAGGGTGCTCAGAGAAGCTGTGGCTGCTCCATCCCTGGAATGTTCCAGGCCAGGTTGGATGGGGCTTGGAGAAACCTGGGATAGGGGAAGGTGGAATGGGATGAGCTTTAAGGTCCCTTCCAACCCAAACCATTCCAGGATTCTGGGATTCTGTGAAACTCAAAGTTTAGCCAACCATGAAACTGAATCTCATTCCCTGGAAGCACATCCAGTTAAATGTTGAGTTTCTCCAGGGATTTTCAGACCCCTTTCCCTGCTCACCAGACTTACCTGGGCTCCCTCTTTCCCTAAAAATGCCCCCCCTGGAGGGATATTCCTAAACCAAGCGCCATCCCTGAGCCCCCCGGCTGCTGCTCAGCAGGATACACCAGCATTCCTCAATATTCCTGGATTTCTCACTCCAGGCAGTGGGAAAGAGAGCCCGGCTGAGCTCCCACACGGATTCCCGTGGGAGAGCCACAGCCATCCCTGCTCTGGGGACTCCCAGCCTGGGGGACACTCTGCTGTCACCCCAAAGATGAACCACGTATCCAGGGGCTCTCCACATTCCCGGGAAAGAGCCTGGACGTGCTGATCCCACAGAATCCCACCTCTCTCCCTGCCACATCTCCAAGGAGAGGCTCCATTTCACGATCCAGGCTGCTATTTTTATTTCAGAACTTCAGTGGCTGCACATGGAATGGATTAACCCAGCAGGTATTTCCTGCCTAGGCATGAAATTCCATCAGCGCTTTGAAACCATTCCAAGGAAAGCTGCGGATGACCCGCTGGCTCAGCCGCTCCTGAATTTAAATCCCGTTTGCGCTGTGCTCCAGGGTCGGAGCCGGGCTCTTCCCAGGTGAGGATGCTCCTGTGCTGCATCCCACAGGTCTCCCATGATCCCACTCCCACTGAGGAATATCCCGTGCTTCCTATTATTACGGATAAAATCCCGAACTCCCCCGTGGTCTCGTTCAGCTTTCCCACCTAAATACGCTCCGTGATTTTTCAGCTCCTCCGGGAATTCCTGCAGGTAAGATTCCCGCAAAGGAATGACCTTCCCGCTGCTGGTTTCCTTCAGGACGGCTCCATTCCAGTCGTAGGCTCCCACTGCTCCCAGCAGGATCCCGTCCTGTGGGAAAACAGGAGGGGTTTGACGGGATTTCTTCCCCAGTGGAGGTGATTCCATCCCTCCGATCCCATACAGACCAGGAAACCGTTCTTCCAAGCACACCTGGAATGCTGGAGGGTTTTAAATATGCTGGAATGACACTTGCACCCTATTCTTGTCTTCTCAGTGTGCTTTTCCTCCCCAGGAAATTCCCAAATGCTTTTTCCATGGACATCCCAGCTCGTCCTTCCCAAGGGGCTGTGGCATCAGGAGGAGCTGCTGCAGATCCCAAGGAATGCTCGGGTCTCCCAACACCTCCCCTTCCCATGGGATAATCCAGCAGCATTTCCTTGTCCTCACATCAGTGATTTAACTCCATAACTAATAACGTATCCCAAATCCCGATCTCCCACCTGGAGCGGGGTGTGATAAACAGGACAAGGCAAGGAGCAATAAAATCCCACATTTCCTCTCTTACTTCCACAACGTGGGATGAAAATCCAGTCTGGGACATTTCCAGTCCAAAGGAGATCTCGTTCTTGTTGGTTCCTTAAAAAAAAAAAAAAAAGAGGGAATTTGTGTTTAACGGAGTTTTGTTTTCCTGGATGGGCTGAGCAGTGCCTTGGTGGGTTCCCATCCCATTCCAGCCCTTCCAAGGACAGAGACACCTTTCCCTATCCCAGGGTGCTCCAAGCCCCGCCAGCCTGGCCCTGGACACTTCCAGGGATCCAGAGACAGCCACAGCTTCTCCAGGAATTCCAGCCCAGCCCCTCCCCACCCTCTCAGGGAACAATTCCTTCCCAATATCCATCTAAATATCCCCTTTCCCAGTGGGAAGCCATTCCCTGTGTCCTGTCCCTCCATCCCTTGTCACCAGTCCCTCTCCAGCTCTCCTGGAGCCCCTTTAGGCCCTGCAAGGGGCTCTGAGCTCTCCCTGGATCCTTCCCTTCTCCAGGTGAACATTCCCAGCTCTCCCAGCCTGGCTCCAGAGGGGCTCCAGCCCTCAGAGCAGCTCCGGGGCCTCCTCTGGAATTGCTCTGGCAGCTCCAGGTCCTGCTGATGATCCCATTTCTCCCTAAATCCCTCCTGTTCCACAACCTCATGCTGTTAACAGGTCTGGGAGCTGTGCTGGGGTGCAGCTCCTCCCCTTTCAGAGCTGCGGGATCACCAAAAATGGAGCTTCGGAAATTGCTCCTTCGTAATTCCAACTGTGGGAATCTCCTCATCCAGGGCAACTTCCACATGGAAGAGCCAGGCTGGATGGAGAAAACTGGGAAACTTGTGAGGAGTTTGCGAGCTGCTTTGAGCAAAAATGCCCCAAATCCAGGATGTTTAATTCCCAGCGCGAGCCCTCCATCTTCTGTTCCAATTGTTCATTCCAGGCTGCATTTTTCCTCTGAAATTCGGATAATTTTAGTTTGGGAGACGGACAAAGTTGTCACAAGAGCTGACATTTAAGACAGAAATATTTCCTGATATTTCACTTCAGCCAATAAAGCCAAAATTCCAACATTATTTCCATAATCTCCTGATGTCTGGCACCCCTGTGTGTGGGTTTTCCTGTTTGTAACCCTGGAATTTTGATGGATGAGGAAGACACTGGCACCCAAATTCCCCCCATACCAGATTTCCAAGGTTTTCTATAAAAAGAAAAATCAAAGCCACCAGAATTCCAGTGGCCGGAATGAGGTGTGTCCTTTGGAAAAGGCATCTCTGCTCCCGATATCCAAGGGATGCAACCACTCCAAATAAAGACATTTCCTCAAACCTGAAGATCTTCCAAGTGGGATTTTAGGCTCAGGACGGAAGCCACGTCCAAGTCGGGCAAACAAAGGATCAGCAGCGCATTCCCAGCCTGGGATGTGCCGGGTAGGAGCATCCCTCACCTTCCAGGCTGAAAATCCTTTCTCCCAGAGCATCCACGATGTCCTTGAGCGCTGCCTCGTCGGTGACGTTGAAGAAGTGTTTGTCGTCGGGGTCGCTGGCGATGAACTTGATCTCGTTCAGAAAGGCCTCAGGGTTGATTCCTCTCCTGTTGTAATAGCCCAAGACCTGGTTGGGAATAAAACACAAGGCTCAGGGGTTTTCATGGAATTAGAATTCCCAGATGGCTTGGGTGGGAAAGGAGCTTAAAGCTCATCCCATTCCATGGGCAGGGACACCTTCCTCTCTCCCAGGGTGCTCCAAGCCCTGTCCAACCTGGCCTTGGACACTTCCGGGGATGAGGGGTCAACAACTTCTCTGGGCAGTTCTTCCATGATGGATAAAACCATCCCAAAGCCTTTTGGGGTGTCCATATGGGAGAAGCCCCATCCTTGGATCTGCCCCCGCTTTGTGGGAACAAACAGAGGAACTGCTGTGATTTCTCCAGGCTGGACATTCCTTGTGGAATTTGGGGTCCTGCCTGTTCCTGGTCCCAGCACCTGCTCCGGCAGCCAAATCCCGAGCTGAGCATCCCAAAAGCAGCACCAGGCACAAGGAGCTCTTGGAATGCTCCAGGAGCAGTGGGGATGGGCTGTCCTGGTGTTTTGGGATTCCTGGAGCACCACCAAGCTCTGCAGGACTTCTTCCACCGCCCAGAGGTCCCCTCACTCACCGCCACGGCGTATCTGGTGACGTTGTCCCTCTCGCTGTCCTCGATCACCTTCTCCAGGTCTGGGCTGTCGTGGGATTCTCCATCTGTGATGACAATCATTACTCTCTTTGCCCCTTTCCGGCCACCTTTCCGAAACGCTTCCGAGCTGCAAGTGAAGAGATGCCCTGGGCTGCTCCGTGGGGGCTCCGCTGCCCCACCGAGCCCGCCCCGAGGGGTCTTTGGGGCCGCTGCCCCTTGGGGAGGTGCAGGAACCCTCGGGAAATGCTTGTGGATGTGGATGTTCCCACTTTTTGCAGGAAAGAGGCCCTAATTCTGCAAAATTGGACAAGGGAATGGATCTGGAGTTGGCCAGCGGAGTTTTGGCCGTGGCCTGTGGGCTCTTCCCCCCTGAGGGAAAACTTCTTCACCCAATCGTCCAAAATCCCACTATTTTGACAAAACATGGAGCCAAATTCCAGCATATTTATGGAAAAGGGACATTGAGCAGGGTCGGGGGACTCTGTGTGACACAAATCATCCAGGACCTTGCTTGGATCCAGCCAGGACCCATCTAAAACTTTCCCAAGCTGCCCACTAGGGCAGGGCTGGAATCCCCATTCCTGGAGGGATTTAAAAACCATATGGATACGGCCCTTGGGGACACGGTCAGTGGTGGCCTTGGCGGTGCTGGAGTCGATTTTAGACCTCTTTTCCAACCTAAATGATTCCATGATCTGCAGCAGGAATATTGGTTGGGATGAAGGAGAAGTGCAGGAGCAGGGATTTGTCCTTGGAAAGGGACGAGATGGAGCTGGATCTGTCCTGAGTTCCCGGGGATCCTCCAGGGATTTCCAGGAGAGCTCCAGTGCCTGGAGTGGAATTCGGGGGCTGGGAGCTCATCCCTGAGGCCTTCCGGGAAAAGGACACAATTCCAAAGTCTGCTCCAGCCGCAACTGAGGACGGCGAACTTTGGGAAGCACCATTTGCAAAGCTTCCCACAAACGGAAGTTTTCCCAAACCTTGGTGGTTCCCCCATTTTTAAGCAGCCGGGAAAACAAACGGAGAGGGAAGGAAGGGCAAAAAACCAGGGATTTGAAGGTTTTCCTGGGAATAGGACCAGGAATGGGAGGGGTTTTACCGAGCAAACTCAATGCCGTAGGCAGTCCTGGTCTCGGTGCCCCCTCGCTGCTCGATGTGGCTGGCGGCCGCCACCACGTCCTGCACGGACCTGTAGTCGTTCAGATGGAACTCATGGACCACGTCCTCTCCGTACTGGACAACTCCCACCTGGGAACGACAGGAATGTCACCAAAAATGCCAATGAAACGAGGTCCTGTCCGCAAGGAGCTTTGTCAACCACGGGAAGCACCAGCCACCAGGAAAATTCCATCTCTCATGTAATTTTCCCCCAGTTTTCCCTCCACCGCATCATTAATAATTCCCAATTTTACAGCTCTCCCCCCTGCCCTGCTCCCAAGTTTTGGGGTGATCCAGATGTGTCCCAGTTTGGACCCACAGCATCTCCAGGTGGGACCAAACTGGATTATTTGGGAAAACTGGGGATATTCCTGCCCAAATCCCTGTCCAAATTCCTGCCTAAATCCAGCCATGATCTCTCGGAGCGAGAGGATGGAGAGCTCCTCACAGCTGCCTGTCTTTCCATAGGGTTTCATCCTCCCTGTTCCCACTGGGATGTGGGATGTGCTCCCTCCATGGCTCACTTAGGGACATTAATGGCAGTGTTTTTTCCACGGAATGAGTTAAAAATCCCAATATTTGGACAAATTCCAGCAGATTGAGAGAAAAGGGATGTTGGGAATGGCCCCAGGATGACACAAACGGTTCAGCGCCTTACCTGGATCTGTCCGGGACCGATGTAAAACTTTTTCAGGATATTTATCAGGAAGTGCTGGACTTCAACCCATGGATAAATGCTGTTGGATCCATCCAGGACGATGATGATGTCCATGTAGGTCTGGCATCCTGTGGAAAATCCAGGGATTTAGTCAAAGTCCTCTTGCAAAGGGGCAGGTTTGTGGCTTCACTCCCAGCCAGCTACTTCCTCTTAGGATTTATCGGGAAAACAATGGGATTTCAATCATTTGGGGAAGAACTTTGGGCTCCAGCAAGGTGGGGAGAAGCCACAGGAATCCGCTCCGCTGCGAGAAGATGGGATCGCTTCCTAGGAATAACACTCTGTGGCATCATTTGGGATTCAGCTTTGGAATTTGATCCCATCTAATACCATTCCACACTTCAAAGAGGAGCAGGATCCGGCTCCGTTCCTCCCGCAGAGCCGTTCCTGATCCCTGAGTCATTCCCAGCCCTGCCATGGAACACAAGGCGGGCATTTCCTCCCTTCCCATGAAATCCTCAGCTCCGAGGCAGCCAAAAACCCCAGAGGGGACCCCAGGGCTCGGCTCTGCAGCCGGAGCAGGAGGGATTTCAGGAGCTGCCTTTTTCCAGTGCGGAAAATTGCTCAGGATCGTCTCAGTCTGCTGATGTTTTATAACATTCCTTGGAAAAGTCATGGATGATCGTAGATTTCAGGGATTTACCAGCTGCTCTTCCATCCTCTAGGTCTTTATGGATTAAAGAATCCATGGACTGGAGTCACTCCTGGATCACTGGGATCCTCCGTGTGCCTCCATCTCCATCCCATCCTGGGAATCAGGGAGAGCAGCTGACCCTGCATCCCACTAAACGAACGCTTCCTAAAATTCCCTAAAATCCCAAATGTCCTTTGCAGGAAGGGCTGGAACATAACGAGGGAAGCGACACTGGGAATTTGGTGATGCCTTTCCTGCCTTGATCCTGAAAATCCCATTTTCCCAAGGCCCTCCTTATGCCCTGGGAATTTGGTGATGGGCCCTGCCTTTCCTGCCTCAATCCCCCCAAAATCCCATTTTTCCAAGCCCATCTCTCTGCCCTGGGAATTAACCAACACCAGAGGGGTGCTGGAGCTGGGGAATCACATGCCATGGGATGAGGAGCTTCCAGGAGCAGGACAGGCTTCTGGCAATCCTTTCCAGCTCCAGGAAATCCAGGAAACTTCATTTAAACCCTCCAGAATAAAATCCTGGCTTCAAATTCCCAAATTCCAAGGTATTTAACTTGCAGTAAGTGAGGGCTTTGTTTCGTGCAGCCAAGCTCGGAATTCTTTCCCTATTTCCCTCCTTAGCTCTGCTGATAAAATATTCGGGATGTTGGATTCCAGGCTCGGGAAGAAGAAGGTGTTTTTGTCTTCCCAAGGTGTCAATCACAAGGAAAATCATTCCCAGATGTGTGGAACCCTTTGGAATCGCTTCCTCTGAGCACTGACAGCACTTTGTGTTCTCCCTGGGGTTGGGAACAGAGATTCCCTCTGATTCCAGAGGTGGGATGGGAGCTGGGATTGGAGCTGGGATTGGAGCTGGGATTGGAGCTGGGATCTGAGCCGGGATTGGAGCTGGGATTGGAGCTGGGATTGGAGCTGGGATTGGAGCAGGGATCTGAGCTGGGATTGGAGTCAGGATTGGAGCTGGGATTGGAGCCGGGGTTGGAGCTGGGATTGGAGCCGGGATTGGAGCAGGGATTGGAGCTGGGATTGGAGCTGGGATCTGAGCCGGGATTGGAGCAGGGATTGGAGCAGGGATCAGAGTCGGGATTGGGGCCAGGATTGGAGCCGGGATTGGAGCAGGGATCAGAGTTGGGATTGGAGTCAGGATTGGAGCCGGGGTTGGAGCCGGGGTTGGAGCTGGGATCAGAGTCGGGATTGGAGCAGGGATCGGAGCAGGGATCAGAGTCAGGATTGGAGCTGGGATTGGAGCTGGGATTGGAGCAGGGATCAGAGTTGGGATTGGAGCCGGGATTGGAGCCGGCATCGGAGCAGGGATTGGAGCAGGGATTGCAGCCGGGATCGGAGCCGGGATCGGAGCTGGGATCGGAGCCGGGATTGGAGCCGGGATTGGAGCAGGGATCAGAGTTTGGGATTGGAGCTGGGATTGGAGCTGGGATTGGAGCAGGGATCGGAGCTGGGATTGGAGCAGGGATCGGAGCTGGGATCGCAGCCGGGATTGGAGCAGGGATTGGAGCCAGGACTGGAGCTGGGATTGGAGCAGGGATTGCAGCCGGGATTGGAGCAGGGATCGCAGCCGGGATTGGAGCTGGGATTGGAGCCGGGATCATCGGTCCTCACTCTGCAGAGCCGGAGCCACGGTCCTGGAGAAGCGGAAGTTGGAGTTGACTCGGGAGCACATTCCCGTGGTGTAGTAGGAGCTGCCGCACTCGTGGGACCACAGGGGGCTGCAGGCCTGGCGGGGACGGGAAAAAGCAGGAATGGGATGAAACGACCCCTTTTCCATGGATGTGTTGGCAGCTTTTCCCCACGGAACGCGTGAGGCGGTGCGTGAAACAGGGAATCATGGAATTATGGAACGGGTTGGGTTGGAATGGAGCTGGAAGAACTCGTTCCAGGCCTGGCCAAGGGCAGGCAAACACTGCAGAGGTCAGGGTGTTCCGAGAGTCGCCCAAGCTGGTGTCGGACACTTCCAGGGATGGAGACTCCCCAGCAAACGAGCGACTGAGGGAATAAACGAGAAATGCTGTGCAAAGAAACGAAGGAAGGGCAAACGAAGCGCTGCGAGGGGGTGTCCGTAATTCCCGGCGTTCCGACAGAGCCGGAGCCATCCAGGAGCTGCTCCCGTAAGGGCTGCGATCGATGAGCGCAGGGCGGCTCGGTGCTGGCACGGGCAGCACCCATCGTGTGCTCTTGGAATCAGTTAAATCCATGTAATGGAAATATAACGAGGGAATCACCAATTGTCCTGAGCTGGAAAGGACCGACAGGATCATCAAAGCCCGACTTTTCTTTAATTTAATTTAATTTAATTTAATTTAATTTTATTTTATTTTATTTTATTTTATTTTCAATTTATTTTATTGTATTTTTTCTAATTTTTATTTTATTTCTATTTTCTATTTATTTTATTTTATGTTTATATTTTTATTTTTTTATTTTCTATTTATTTTATTTTATTTATGTTTTATTTTAATTAATTGAATTTAATTTATTTTTTATTTTCTTTTTATTTTCTTTTCTTTTATTTTACTTTCTTTTTTATTTTTAATTTTTTATTTTATTTTTATTTTATTTTAATTAATTGAATTTAATTTATTTTTTATTTTCTTTTTATTTTCTTTTATATTTATTTTCTTTTATTCTACTTTCTATTTTATTTTATTTTACTTTAATTTAACTTAATTTAATTTAATTTTTATTTTCTTTTTATTTTATTTTACATTTATTTTCTTTTATTCTACTTTCTTCTTTATTTATTTTATTTTATTTTGCTTTATTTTACATTATTTTATTTCATTTCATTTTTTATTTCATTTAATTTCTTTTCATTTTACTTTATTTTATTTTAATTTTTATTTATTTAATTTAATTTTACTTTATTTTATTTTATTTCATTTTACTTTATTTTATTTTATTTCGTTTTATGTAATTATATTTCATTTTACTTTAGTTCATTTTGCTTTATGTAATTTTACATAATTTTATTTCCTTTTACTTTATTCCATTCCATTCCATTCTATTCCATTCCATTCTATTCCATTCCATTCCATTCCATTCCATTCCATTCCATTCCATTCCATTCCATTCCATTTTTAATTTATTTTGGTTCTTTTACATTCTTTATTTTTACTTCAGTTCATTTCATCATAACTTACTCGATTTTACCGTGCCTCACCCTTAAATCCGCATCCATCTCCCTCCATCACACAAACAAAACCCCCAGAGAGGAGCCTCTCACCCCTTGACGTCCCACTGCCCATTCCCGCTGCCCATTCCCACATTCCCGCTCCCCATTCCCACATTCCCACATTCCCGCCCCGCATTCCCGCTGCTCACCAGGAAGCTGCTGTCCCGGGGGTTGGTGGCCAGGCTCAGGCCCAGGCGCATGTTGTCCTTGCGCTCCGAGACGTTGGACAGCGTCACCCGCCCTTGGGAGAGAGGGTGGCATCGGGCACAGCTCCCGGCAGATCGGGAGCGCTCCCTGGCATCTCCGGAGCGACCGGGAGTTGTGCCAGAGGAGCCTCTGCCGGTGGAACTCCGGGTTTGGGGCATTTTTGGAAGTGGTTGGTGAGGTGAGGATTGGGTTTTTTCCTAGATGAACAACTAAGGAAGGAAAATTGTTTGGGGAATGAGGCTGGGAGAGGAGGAAATCCCTTGGAGGGCTCAGCGCCTCATCCCGTATTCCCGGGCCGGTGGCTGATCCATCCCTGTGCATCCCTGTTTTCTCCGTGGCACAGCCCAGAAAGCAGAAACAGCCCCCAGGGCAGCCCTGTCAATCCTAAATGTCACTGAGCCGCATCCCAAATCCCTGATCCGACCATTTCTCTGGGACAAGCAGCTCCCCGTGAGCCAGAGCTCCCCCTTTGCTGTCTGCCTGGGAAGCAAACTGGGAATCATGGAATGATTTGGGATGGAAGGAACTCTAAAGCCCGTCCCACCCCATTCCATGGGCAGGGACCCCTTCCACCATCCCAGGCTGCTCCAGCGTGGCCTTGGACACTTCCAGGGGCGGCCACAGCTTCTCTGGGAATTCCATTCGTCCTTCCCCACCCTCGCAGGGAGGAATTCCTTCCCGATACCCAATCCAGCACTTCCAGGGATCATTTGGGATTTGGGAAGGGGCCGTACCCAGGTTGAGCTTGGTGCAGTTGCTGTGGCCGTCACTCGGCACCGGACACTTGTAGACGTCTCCCGTCTTCTGCTGCCCATTGGATTCATACGGAGCTCCCACCACCAGCCTGTGGAAAACACGGATCCGTCAGCGCCTGGAGAACGGGAATCCCCCTGGGAAAAAGGATTCCTCGGCCCCAATTCCCTGCTTGTGGTTGGGAGTGGCAGGAGAGTGTCCCAACCTCAGTCATGGTCCCAAGGACAACTTCTCCTTCCCTTCCCGCTGGAGCAGCAAAAAGCTGGGAATGTGACTCCCTGCCGCCGGGAATTATGGAATTGGTGCCCATCAGCTGCAAGGAACAGATTCCTGGCAGGGAGGGAGGGCTCCGAGCCTGTCCGGAAGCACAGGGAGGAGCAGGGCACCAGCTCCAGGGTGGCACCAAATCCCTCGGAATCAGCTGCGGTGCCCATGGATTGGCCCTTCTTCCGGCTGCCTGTGGAGGAGCCTTTCCATAGGATCATGGAATGGTTTGGGATGGAAGGGGCCTTAAGAATCATCTCATCCCAACCCCTTCCATGGGCACCTCCCACTTCATTCCGAGAGCGTCTCCAGGACATGGATGTGGATGCAGGGATCCAGCAGAACCAGAAGGAAAAGCAAGGAGCTGGTAGAGCACTTCCAGCAAATCCCCCTGGGATCCACAAGGAATTTTGCCCACCAAAAGCCTGGAAAAGGGCATTTGCTCCAACCTGGAGTTGCTGTGAACAGCTCTGAGCCAAACATCGGGATCTCCAGTGGTGGGTGAGGACGTTGGGAAGGAATTTTTCCCAGGAAAACCCTGGAAAAGGGAATTCTCTCCAAGCCGGGGCTGTTCCAAACACCGGGAGCCGAACCTTGGGATCTCTGGTGGACATCGGGAATTTCCCTGCTCTCCAAAAGAAGGGAGCTGCGAAATCCCATTCCCCCAGCAAGAATTCCAGCTTCCAGCCGGATATTTCTGGGACATCCAAACATTTTTCCCACTTTTCCATGACCACAACACTTTGACCCAGCAACCCAAAGCAGGAAGAGCGCAGGACCGGAGGAATCCGGCTCTTCCTTCCAGGCTATCCCAAAAATCCTCAGCGCCACGAGTTGTTGGCAACTCCCGCTCCCAAAAGAAATGGCATTCTTTTTTTGGTAGCTTCCCAAAAATCCTATGGATGCAACCGTCCGAGTCTGGATCTCCGGATAAACAGGAGCTCTTTTGTTCCACAGGGCCCTTCCCAGCAGCTGGAAAAGCCACCGGCACAGATGTTCCCGGTTAGACCGGGAATGGTCATCCCTTAAAAATGCTGCTCCTCCAAGGACAAACATCGCATTCTTTGATCCCAGCGCTCCCAAGCGGAACCGCTCACCCAAGGAAAAGCTCCCGAATCCAAGGATTCTCATGGAAACGCTTCCTGTCTTACGGCTCGAGTGTTAATGTGGGGATTTGGGATGGGAAAATCGTCCCCAGCTGGAGCTGTCCTCGACAGCATCCAGGAGCTCAGGGAAATCTGGGATTTTCTGGGAATTTGCTGGTTTTCCTGAGGCTCTCCCACACTGTCCGTGTGGATGTGGAGAGGAGGGAAAAGCTGGAAGATGGGGAAGGGGGATGGAAAAACCTTGAGGATGAGGAGGAATAAAGGTGGAGGCACCTGGGAAAACGAGGCTCTCCTGGCGCAATTCCCAATTCCCAAAGAATTTCGGATAAATGGAATGTAATTAACGTCTCGGAGCAGCTCCACCTGGATGCGCCCCCCCTCCTGCAGAAATCCTCTTGGAGACTTTTCCATTAATTGATATTCCCGTATTAACACGATCACACCACCCACTCCTAAATATTCCCAAAAAACCAGCGGATTGGGGGTTGGATCATTCCTTCGGGATGACGAGGCAAACCCAGCCATTCCCCAATTCCGGGAGCTCAAAGGAAACCCAAACATTCCCAGCTTTTGCCACGAATCCGAAGGGGCTGTGGAGCTCCCGGAGCTGAAATTCTTGTCTCCCAAAAAACAATGGAATTGTTTTCCCTTTTCAGTTAACTGGGAATGATTCATCAGCTGGAGCTGGCAAATCCTCATGGAAACTTGGCAGCTCGGGAAAAGGCTTTTCCAGCTGTTTGGAAGGTGTTTTTAGGGATGCTGCTCCACTCTTCCTTTCCTTGGAAACTGCAGCTTGAAACCCTGGATTTCTCCTTTAAAAAAATCAGGGATTTGGGATGGGTTATCCCAAATCACCCAGAATATCCAAATAATCCCGATCATCCCAAACCAACTGGAGCATCCCGCCATAGAAGGGAGACATTCCCGGCTTTTTCCAAGCTTTCCCCCTCCGCACACCTTGGGATGATCCCAAATCTCCCTATTTTTCCCTGGATTCCCAAGAGGGAAAAAATGAGGCTTTGGAAGAAAATCAGAACCGAACCATTCCTGCCTCACCTTCCTCTCCTTTCCCTGCTCCCGGCAAAGCAAAAGGGGAATAAAACAGGGATGAAGCAGGAAAAGCTCAGGCTGCCCCGAGCAGTCTGAGGATGGATCCTTAACTTGCATCCCAAAAAAAAAAATCAGGAGAGGAAAAGTGAGAATATCCCAGGAGCTCCAGCAAAGCCCAGTGCTGGGTCCTGATTCCCAGTTTTCTCTCCAGCCTGGGAATGAGATGGTTGTGTCCACATCTGCAGGCTGGGAAAGGCTCAAATCCTACAAAATCAGGGAATTATGGAATGGTTTGGGTGGGAAAGACCTTAAAGCTCATCCCATTCCAGGCCTAGATCCTGGACTTGAGCCTTGTCCCGATCCCTGTCCTGATCCCTGTCCCGATCCCAATCCCTCTCTCTTTCCTGATTCCAATCCCTGTCCCTGTCCCGATCCCTGTCCTGATCCCTGTCCCTGTCTCTTTCCCGATCCCTGTCCCTGTCCCGATCCCTGTTCTGATCCCAATCCCAATCCCTGTCCCTGTCCCGATCCCTGTTCTGATCCCAATCCCGATCCCGATCCCTGTCCTGATCCCAATCCCTTCCTCAATCCCTGTCCCGATCCCTGTCCCGATCCCAATCCTGATCCCTGTCCCAATCCCTGTCCCTATCCCAGTCTCTGTCCCGATCCCTGTCCCGATCCCTGTCCCCTCCTGCCATTCCCGTGCCCCAATCCCCCGGATCACCCCCGCTGTTGTTTTTCCAAGCCTTCCCAGGGTTTTCCCCTCTTCCCTTGAAAAACCAAACCTAAATGCTCCCAGCCTTTTCCAGCCGCTCCTCATCCAGCCAGGAATGGTTATTCCCAATTTCCTGGGCTCTGGGGCCAGGCGGCGCTGCTGCAGCTCCAGCAGTGACAAATCCATGACCGTACCCCAAATCCATGGAAACAGCGGATTCTGGGAGCAAAGGCAGCCCGAGGAACCCTGGAATACCGTGGGCAGCAGGAATGCCACATTCCTGTTTTTCCCGGCGTCATTTTTTCCTGGTTTTCGGGATGTTAAAGAGGTGTTTACAGGTGACGCCTGCCCATGGTTCTTGGATCAGCCAGAATTTTCCATGGAGCCGTTCGGGATCCGCACGTATCCATAGGCTCTCGTGGGATCTCCAGCTCCCCTCTGGAGATTCCCAAGAAAACTGTGATCCCAGTTTTCTCCAGGCGACTCTTCCCAGTTTTCCATTTCCATCCCAAACAAACCCTTCCCTTTTGGAAGCACCATTGATTCCCAGATTTCTTGCCACCCCATCCCTGGAATGTTCAAATTCAGCTCGGAGCAACCTCTGGAAGCAGGGCTGGAATGACCCAAACCAAGCCAGGATTTTCTTGAAAACGAGGCCAAAAAGAGGGAAAATCCCCCAAAAAAACAGGGATAGGGTGGGATCCTGCACCCAGGGCTGGGAGGGAGAGCTGGGAGCAGACATTATGGAATTCTCTGCACTTCCTACCCTTCCACCCAAATATTCCGAGCGCTCGGGCGGCGGCCAAGCCACGGAGAATTCCAGCCAAGAAACCTCTGGCGGGAGTCGGGAGCAGCGATCCCTGGAAGTGTTTTTCCAGATCAGCACAACTCTGGCTTTCAATCCAGCCGCAGGATTTCTCCCTCTTTTTTTTCCCCTCTTTTTATTCCCCTCTCCAGCCGGGCTCCGACTGGGAATGTCACATCTGTGCCCGGAGCAGCCGCGGGAAAGGGGCTCTGGGTGCCCCTCGCCAGGATTCCTTGGAAAAGGAGTTTTGGGATCAGAACTTCCCTTTGAGATACGAGCTTGGGATAGAGGAAGAACTCCCCGGGAGCATCCAGCATCCCAAAAAATCTGGGAATGGGGCTCTGGGTGCCCCTCGCCAGGATTCCACAGCTCCTGGAATGACGGGAAGCAACCGGGACAAGCACTTGGAAGGGGGAGGTGAAAGATGAAGGGAATTTTTTCCCTTTTTTCCCTGCTCTTGGACCTCTAGGAATGTTTTTCCCCAAATTCCGTGAGATTCCAGGTTGTGTTGGCCGCCAACATCCAGGAGCTCCATGGGAAGAGCTCCTGTTCCCATGGGAGCTTCCGTGTTTTTTAGGGATACGAATCCCACATTTGTGGGAATTCTTTGCTCCTTTTTCCCAAATAAATCCATCCACAGCGTCTAACCTGCCTGGATTTGGGATTCAACCTTAAATCCCCCCAAATCCCCTCCGTCCTCCCAGGAATTCCCTCTCCTTATCCCAAAATTCCTTCCAGGTCATTTTATCCTAAACACAGCAATGCAGGGAATTCCCATTTTTCCCAAAAATCCCCAGCTTGGACACTGGGAATGCTCTGATCCCACAATTCCAGGTCTCCCTTTCCCTGCCTGCTCTGGGAGTGCTCCAGGCCTGGGAAGCTGGAATTCCACAGAGCTCCGGTGGTTTTTGGGATGAATTCCAGGCACCTGTCATCATCTTTTCCATTCCCACCTGGAGGAGGCACCTCCAGCTCCATGGAAAAGAGGGAAAAAAGTGCGGAGAAGGAGGCCTGGAAACCCCTCACAAGTCAAATCCCACATGGAGGAGCTTTTCCAGCCTTAAAAATTCACGTGGAATTTCCCCCCACCCCCCCGGAGTTGAATAACCTGAATTCTTCCCTCATGGATTTGCTCCCGGATTTTCCGCTGCTCTCTGGGATGCAATTCCAGCCCCCACCTGTGAGGCTGGCTGGTTCCTTGAAAGGTTTGGAAAAGGGGGAACAATTCCCAGCTTTAAACAAACACCTGGAGAATCCGAACTGTTTGGATCCGCTCCAATATTCCCTTATAAATCTATGGAAAAAAATACCAACCCCACATCCTTGGAATCCATTCCCAAACAATTCCCAGCAGGCAAAAGCAGCACGGAAAGGCTCAGACTGAAGGAGAGGTGCCAAAATCCTGGGATTCCACGCTTGGAATTTGGCAGCTGGATCCCATGGCTGGGATTCTCGGAGAACCACGGAGTCTGCCGAATTCCAGTGGATTTGGGGCAATTCTTTGGGATGCGATTGGAAGATGCTCACCAGGAACTGGGGTCTCAAAACATTCCCGTTCCTTCCGTGTCCCGCCAGCTCCTGGAATTATTATCCAGCTCCTGGAATTATTATCCAGATCCTGGAATTGTTATCCAGCTCCTGGAATTTTTACCAAGCTCCTGGAATTATTATCCAGCTCCTGGAATTATTATCCAGCTCCCTCTGCACATCCATGGTTTTTATTCCAGAGGTTTTGGTTGCTCCCACATTTCTCCTTTGAGTTGCTGCCTCCATTTTTTAGCTGCATCCACGTTTTTCCTCGGAATTTTTTCCCGCTTAATCACAGATTCCAACGGCGCTGTCCAGAGTTTTTATATCCGTGTCCATCCATAGGATCCCGCTGGAAAAATTCCATTTTTCCAAGCAGAGGGAACCAACAGAAGGACAAGCTAAAGGTGGATCCTGCGGATGTTGGTGGGAAAAGTTGGGAAAAGTTGGCAGGAAAAGTTGGGAAAATCAGCCAGAGTTGGTCTTTGCTCCAGTGTCTTGCTCAGGAAAGCAGGAAAAAATTCCCGTTTTCCAGGGAATCCAGCCCTTGGCCACCCCATCAGTAGTGAGGCATGGAAAAATGGGATAAGAGATCCCAAATATCCCAGGAATTGCAGCCCCTCTGCTGGGATGGAGCTGGGAACAGCTCCTAGGGATAAAACCGGGATGGGAATATTCCCAACATTGGGCTTTTCCAGTAGTTTCCCTCAGAGAGCTCGGAAATCCCGGGAAACACTGAATTCCCAACTTTTATGCAGAGCCGTTGATCCCAAGGCATCACCCCTTGCATAGGATGCACAATTCCCGTTGGGAAAAAGCCCCGATCCTGGTGGAAAACAGGACTGGGAGCCATGGAAAGAGAGAACTCCCCCACTTCCATGGAACAGGAATGTCAGCTTTGGGATACGGCATGGGACCCCCAGCAGGGCGGAAAAGGTCGGATTCCGGAATTCCGGGAGTATCCATTGCGTTCATTATGGGATTAAGCCGGGCTTCGTCCCCCTGGGGGGCAGATCTGGAATTCCAGGGAATTCCAGGGGCTTTGGAGCATCCGGATGTGCTCCTGGAATGCACCAAAGGTCTTGGCCAACATCTGGGCAGGATTCCCTGGGATCAGCTCTGGGATCCCCCTGGGATCAGCCTCGGGATCAGCTCTGGGATCCCCCTGGGATCAGCCTCGGGATCAGCTCTGGGATCAGCCCTGGGATCCCCTGGGATCAGCCAAATGCATCAAATCCCAGACCAGAGCCAATCCCAGGCTCATCCCACATTCCCCATGGATATTCCCCATGGATATTCCCCATGGAGCACTTCCCCAGGTCCCAGCTCCTCCACGGAAACTCTAAAAAACAGGATGGCCCCACCCAAATTCCAGATGGAATTGCAGCTCTTGCGGAGCCTGAGAGCTTCCAAGGAATCCTGATCCCGCCTGGAGCAGCCGCCAGGACACCCCGTCCATACCCGCCCTTCCCAAATTCCCAATATTCCATTCTCCCACCGGCAATTCCTCTTTTTGGAAGGAAAACCTTTCCATGCAGCACGTCCAAGATCAGCCTCATCCTGGCACAGCAATTCCCACCCCAAACTGGGAATTCTCTTGGAGATTGTCAGGTTTGGGGTGGATCTGTGCAATTCCTGCTGAAATTCCCACCAAAATTCCCGGTTTTCCGGAGCCCACTCACCATTTCTTCCCGCCGATGTCGTGCTGCTGCACCGTGTATCCAAAGAAAGCTTCCCTGGATCCCGGGATAATCTGGGGCCTCTTGGTGTCGATGTTGAAGGAATGCCCGAATCCTGGGAAAAAAGGCAAGGATTTGGCTGGAAACCCCAAATTCCACGTGGCCAGAGGATAAACCGGGAATGCAAGAACTTGGGAAGGCTCCAGCCATGGAATGATTCCAACCGCAGCCCCACTCCCGCTGCTCCCACTTGGGGTCGGATTTGGAGATTCCAGCGGCGCTTCCAAGCTCACCCATCCTGGGAAAGCTGCTCCCAGAATTGCTCCAGGAGCGTCCGACATGGAGCAGGGATGGTTTGGTCCCATTCCCACCCCAGCCAGGATGGAAATTCCAAAGTATTCCAGCCCCACCTCACCTGCAGCCTCCCAAAATTCCGCTCTCCATCCCGGAATTCCCGAGGCTTTTCCCAAGGAGCTTTTCCCAAGGATGCAAAGCCTCCCAGCCCGGAATTCCTGAGGCTTTTCCCAAGGATCCAAAGCTCCCAGCCCAGCCATTCCTGAGGCTTTTTCCATGGATCCAAAGCTCCCCAGCCCGGCCATCCCTGAGGCTTTTCCCATGGATCCAAAGCTGGGATTCCCATTCCCTGTTGGAGCAGGAGCTGAGGAGAGGCAGCTCCAGAGGGGGATCTCCCTAAGGATGGAATTCCAGCTGGGACAGGGCCATTTTTGGGCTTAGGACCGTAAGGATCCTGTGGAAAATTCCCATTCCCACAGAATTCCCTGCCCATGGCATCCCAATCCCGGGATCCTGGTGCTCACGTGGGACAAATTCCCGAGAAATTTCCTGGCCCTGGAGCAAATTTTGGGGAATCTTCTGGCAGCTCCTCCCTCTGCCTGGAAGCAGATCCAGGTGGGAAATTGGGAGATCAGGAATTCCTCAAGGATTGGATTTGAGAATGCTGGAGACGCCCCTTTGCTATTCATGGGAAGATCCAAATCCCAGGAGAGAGCGGCAGGATGGACACGGATAACCAGGATATCCCGGATTCGATTCCCTGCATCCTGCTGGATGCGTCATTCCAAGAAAAACCTTGGAATCCTCCTCCAGGGCAGGGACAAGAGGCTCGTGTTGGAATTTCTAGGGATAGAAAGGAGGAATTTACAGGGATCCGTCAGTAGGAAAGGTCGGCACCGTGGAAAAATCCAGGCTGGGAATGTTTGGATAGACGGGAATGCCCGAGCTAACGGGAACGTTCGCAGTGCTGGCAGCGGGGAATGGCGGAATCCGACCACGGAATCCAAGGTGAAGGAACTTCCGAGTGCTCCAAGAAGCAACGCAGGGAAGCAGGGATAAAAAAACCCTGGAGCAGGGAGGAGAGCCGAGAAGTTCTGCGGAGCGTTGACCTCGTTTCACATTCCCAAAGGAATGAAAAGCTTCTCCCGGTTCCCGGCTGCAGAGAGGGAAGCTGGGATTGGGCTTGGAATGATGGGAAAGGGAAAGCAGGAAGGGCATGGAGAGCAGCCTGGAATCGGCGGGAATTTCGGGAAAGGGATTTGGTTTTCCCAACAATGAATTCCAAGATCTGGAAGTGTCGGAGAGGATGGGATGAGTTTTCCTCTTAATTTGCCTGGATTTTGCACCCAGGCAGAGGATTTTTGGGAATGGGAATGCCGGATAAATTGGAGAATCCCAGTCCATGGCTCCTTGGATTAGGAGCTGCAGCTTCCGGATGAAAACTCTGGAAAAGGAACAAAAACTCTCCAATGATGGGAAATATTCCATGGAATGGGAAATCTCTGGGAAAACAGGGAGAAGAGCTGGGAGTGGCTCCTGCTGGAGCATCCCAATCCCAGGGAACGGACCCAGGGAAGTGAAAAAATCTGGGCGAGAAGATTCCGAGCAATGGATAGAACCTCAAAATTCCAATGGAAAGAACGGAAAAAAAGAAATATTGGGAATTTTCCAAAATATTGGGAATTTTCCAAAATATTGGGAATTTTCCAACCGGCTCCAGCTTCCATGGGAACCTCAGGAGAGGTTCTCCAGGAGATTTAGGAGCCTGAGAGGTTTTCCTGCCGGGAATGATGTCACTGTCCCAAAGAAGGGACTACAAGATCCAGGTTTTCCTTGGAATTCCAAGGGCAACTTCCTTGGAATTTCCTTGGAATTCCAAGCCTCAGATTCCTCCTTTCCTTTGGAGCTTCTGGAGCATCCAAACTTTTGATTCTTGTCAGGAAAAATCTCAGGAAAATGAGAAAAACTTTGGGAAAGAAGAATGGGAATGAAATCGAGCCAGGAGAAAAACCAGGATAAAAAGAACTCCTTGGAAGGGAAATCTCCAGGATGGGGAGGATTCCAAAGGCTCCGGCAGCAGGGGGCGAAACTGGGGGAAAGAGGGGAAAAACTGGGGAAAAAAGGGGGAAAATCTGGGAAAAAAAGGGGGGAAATCCGGGAAAAAAGAAAGGAAAACTGCCGGAAAAAAAGGGGGAAAACTGGGGGGGGAAGGGGGAAAATCCGGGAAAAAAGGGGGGGAAAACTTCCCTGCCTGAACCCTTTGGGATTCCCAGCTGGAAAAAGGAACTCTGGGAATGTTCCTGGCAGCTTTCCTGTGATTCCCAAGCCTGGCTCTACTTCCATGAAGATTTGGGGCTGGATTTTGCTACTTTTGCTCCAAAGTTTTCTGATTCCGGGAGCTGCCGGAAGAATATCCCAGTTTTTATTGGATTGGCAGGAAAATCCAGCTTTTTTCCCTGGGCTCCGGCACTGCCAGAGCTCGGGATGGAATTCCTGGAGAGGGAATATTCAGCTGAACAAGGAAAACTTTATAAAGGATAAGAATATTTGGGAAAAAACTCCGGGAATGGGCAGGGTGGGCTCGAATTCCCGGGAATCCCGCTTTGCCAAGGGAATGCTGGCAGCTCCCGGTTGCTCTCCCATCTCCAAGCCAGAGTTTGGCATCAGTTATTAGGGAAAATCCTGGGATTTGGAGCCCGGGAATGCTGGGGATGAACGGAGGCTCAGGCATTCCAGGATAACGCCAAGCGGGAATTAATAACGGCAGCACTTCCCGGAAAAATTCCAGGAAATCCAGAAGCTGGGGGGAAGTGGTTGCTCAGAATTCCAAGGACCTTGGGGGGTTTTATGGGATCTTTCCCGGCGAAATCCTGGATGGACAAAGCCCCACCCACTGTGCAGCCACCCACAAGGAAGTCCCCAGCATTCCCAAGGATTCCCAAGGATCCTTGGGAATTCCCAATTCCAGATGTTCCCCACAACCATTCCACTCTTCAGAAAGGCAAGGAGCCAATTCCTTCCCTGGAAAACCAACCCGGGAATTTATGGAATCTCAGCGCATCCTCCTGGAATTCCCAGATTTCCTGGGAAACGTCGGTGATCCCAGGGCCACCCATTCCCATGGGAAATGTTGATGGACAAGAGAGGCTCAGAATTCCTTGGATGGCCTCTCCCACTTTGGCTCCAGAGCCTCGGAGCTGCTCCGAAATTTCGGGATACCTTGGAACATCCCGGGATGGGATTTGTGCTGGGAATGTCACTGGAAGGGGACAATCGCCAGGGACACCACGGAATTCCCAGCCCGTGCAACAATGGAAAAGCAGGAACAGAGCCCTGGAGGTTCTCCCGGGGCTATGGAGAGAGCCGGGAGCGGGATTTCCTTGGGAAAAGCAGCCAGGACAGGGAGCAGAGAGATCTTCCCATGGATTCACATCCCATCCCAACACCCTGAGCTCATCCCGGAGATCTGGGAGATCCCAAACATCCGCAAATTGCTGGGATCCAGATGGAAAACAGCAGGAAAAAGGAATCCACCAGGAGCTGAACACGTCCCGGTCCGGAGGCACCGCGGAGTGCCGGGAATGGGAACCATTCCCACCGGGATACGGCTCATTCCAGACACCCCACAGGCACAAAGCTCTGGGGGCAGAAATCCCTGGATACCGGGAAACCTGGATACCCCGGGAAACCTGGATACCCCGGGAAGCAGCCCGGGCAGGAAGATCCAGGGGCAGAAATGCTCCGGGATGGGAATGGAAATTCCCATGGGGAGAAAGATCCAGGGGCAGAAACTGCCGGGAATGGAAATGCCTGTGGGCACCAAATCCTGTGGGCAGAAACCTCTGGATACAGGAAATTCCAGGGGCAGAAACGCTTCAGGATGGGAATGGAAATTCCAAATGGAAATGGGGAGAAATATCCAGGGATGGAAACATCCACGGATAGAAAGCCCCGAGATGGGAATTTCTGTGGGCATAAATCCCGGGATACAGAAACTTCCAGGGGCAAAAATGTTCGGGAATGGGAATGGGGATCCTTGTGGATAAAAAAATCCAGGGGCAGAAACATCCATGGATAGAAACTCTCGAGGATGGAAATCCCTGTGGGAACATCCATGGACAGAAATATCCATGGATAGAAACCCCCATGGATGGAAATCCCTGTGGACGCAAATCCCGGGATACAGAAACTTCCAGGGGCAGAAAATCTTGGCTACAGGAAGCACCGTGGGCAGAAATATCCAGGGACAGAAACTTCCAGAGGCAGAAACAGTCGGGAATGGGAATGGAAATTCCCATGGATAGAAATATCCATGGATGGAAATCCCTGGGGACACAAATCCTGGGATACAGAAACTTCCAGGGCCAGAACCGTTTGGGAATGGGAATGGAAATCCCTGGGGATAAAAACATCCACGGACAAAAACATCCATGGATGGAAGCCCCCGAGGCTGGAAATCCCTGGATACAGAAATATCCAGGGTCAGAAACTCTTGGGAATGAGAATCCCCACGGACAGAACCATCCACGGACAGACCCCTCGCAGGGATCATCCCACCCATCCCAATTCCCGCTGCGCCACATTCCCAAATCCCGCCACATTCCCAAATCCCGCCACCTTCCCAAATCCCCCTGCCACAACCCCCCCATTACGGACCAGCAGCGCGTCCATGGGGGAATTCCCCGGGGCTCCGCCGGCTCCCAGGATTTTTCCAGCATCCCATTCCAGAGCCGCGGCCACGCCGGCAGCCCCAATCCCTCCATCCCGGCACACATGTTCCCAATTATCCCAGGAAAAGCAGCTCGGCCGCGGCTCCCTTGAAAGGATCCCCCAGCAGAAAGGGAAAAAATTCCCTAAAAGCGGCCAGAAAAACCCCAACCGTCCTGGCGCGTTTTCCAGCAGGAAGTTTGGGAATGTTTGCAGCTGGAGCAGGCGCGAGCCGGCGGCCGCGCTGCCGCGGCTGGGGAAAAGCTCTTTTTCCCCGTTTTTTTTCCCGGTTTCCCCCCCCCCCACTTTGGTGGCTCCCAGCGCGGGTCGATTCCAGCTGGGATTGAAACGGGAATGAGCGCTGCTGGGGAAGCTCGTTTTCCAAGGAAAAGCCCGAGCGAGCCGGGAAAAATCCTAAAAATCCATCCCAGCCCCCCCGGAGCAGAAGGGGAAAAGCCGCAGGCTCAGCTCCTGGAATTAAACTCCGCCTAAAGCCGCTCCTAACTCCTTTAACCCCGAGCATTCCCATTTTTCCAACGGGACAAACCTCAGAAAAGCTGGATTTAGGGAAAAGGGGATTTCATTTTGGAGGGGGTGGGGGGGGGGTGGGTGGTTCTTTCCCCCCCCAACATCGGATCCTTCGGGAAAATCCCGATGCCGGGAATCCCATCCAAGATCTCCATCCTTTCCCAGCTCCCTCCCGCTCCCGGCAAAACTTTTCCAAAGAGCCGCATTAAGGTTTCTCCATGGGCTTTTCCAAGCGATTCCCGCTTTTTGGGGATCGGGCTGAGCACTCACCGGGCAGGAGGCAGAGGGAACAGGCCAGGAGAATCCCGCTGGGAAAGGCCATGGAATCGCCGGCTGCCCCAATCCCCGCTCCCGAGCATCGGCGGGAGGCAGGACTGGCAGCTCCTATCCCAAATCCCTTCCCTTATCCCAAGCTTTTCCCGGCTCCCTGACAGCGGGCGAGCATTGGGAGGGAGTGGGAGGGACGAGGGAAACTGGGAGGAGGGACAGCGGGAAAGGTTGGGAATGGGAACAGCCTCCTCCGGCCGCGGCACCCTTTAGGGAGCGGCTTCCAGCCGGGAATTGCGACCGGGAATGCTGGGCCTCTCCCGGTGGGATCACACCTTGGTGGGGGTTGGCTTCAAGGGACACCGGTGGCACCGCCGGGGCTGGCACCTCCACCGGGATGGTGCCGCCCTCAGCTCGGGGCCGCCTCCCTGCAGTGCCACCTCCACTGGGTGCCACCTCTCTTTGGGTGCCACCTCCACTGGGTGCCACCTCTCTTTGGGTGCCACCTCCACTGGGTGTCACCTCTCTTTGGGTGCCACCTCTCTTTGGGTGCCACCTCTCTTTGGCTGTCACCTCTCTTTGGGTGTCACCTCTCTTTGGATGTCACCTCTCTTTGGGTGTCACCTCTCTTTGGGTGCCACCTCTCTTTGGGTGCCACCCCCCACTCGATGTCACCCCTGCCCAGGTGCCACCTCTGCTGGGAAACGAGGGGGAAAACCTGGGAGAGAGAGGGGAAAAACTGAGGAGGGGGGGGTGGAATTTGGGGGGAAAAGTGGGGAAAAAAAGGGGGAAAAACTGGGAAAAGAAGGGGGGAAAGATTGGGAAAAAAGGGGGGAAAAATCTCAGAGAGAGGGGGGTGAAAATCTGGCAGAGTGGGAGGGAAAACTGGGAATGTTTCATCCCAGGGAGCGAGTTCAGCTGGATGCGGATCTGGGAATTACATAAGCCATTCCCAAAGGGAAGATCCCGTGTCTTCCCCAAATGAAAATCCTTGGATGACTCCTGAAAAACCCTGGATAAGGAGGAGGCTGCTCTGGCTGTGCCCTCCCAGCTGGAACATGGCTGAGCCCTGGATCCAGGAAAAGCCCCTGATTGCCTGGAAAAACCTACGGATAACGGGAATTAGTCATGGAATCATGGAATGCTTTGGGCTGGGAGCTCATCCCATTCCAATCCCTCTCCACGGGCAGGAATGGCACCCACAAATCCCTGGATCCCAAGGCCAGCTCCTCCAAATCCCACAGGATTTTGTGCTTCCACCTCATCCCTTCCCGGCCTTCCTTCCCGACTTTTTGGGATCCATTCCCAGGAGGTTTTCCCACGTCCAGGCTCGGTTTTTCCAGGCTCCAGCTGCTCCCGCGGCAGCTCCTTGATCCTGACCTTTGGGAGGCGTCCGGCCTTGGATGCAGCTGCCTCGGGAGTTTGGGAAGAGCGAGGCTGGAAACCAGGAATGTAAACACAGGGCAGGAATGACAACAATTCCCGAATTCCCAGATTTCAGCACAGGAAGAGCCGAGGGGGAGGGCAGGGATTTTATCCCGATCTGGATGCTGCTCCCAGGGGGCTTTTCCAACTTTCCAGGGAAGGATGGATGCTCAGGAACACCAAAACCCACCCCAGACCTGGATTTTGGATTGGGATTTGTCCCTCTGGATACCAGGGAGCAGCTCCAAGCCGGAGCATGTGGATCCCTCATTCCCGATCCAGCGGCTCTGCTGAGCTCAGAGCTCCGGAGAACTGGTCCAAAAAAAAAAGCTGGAAGCAGAATTCCAGCCTCTCCCACACTGGCAGCTCTTAAAGGAAAACTCATTGAACACAAGGAATTTCGGGATGAGTTTTCCATGGAATTCACTCCCTCACGTGACACCACAGGTGCCACCAGCGGGACAAACCTCCCCAGAATCCCACCTGGAATTCTCCATGGATCAGCCTGGATTGACTTTCCCCAGATGTAGAAAAATTTGGAGCTTTTCCAGGCTAAATTCCTGCTCCGGAGGATCTGTGGGATGCCCCAAATCCCTGGAGCACCTGGGCCCACCTCCGACCCCTTTAATTAACGGCTCCTAATTAGCACTGGCAGCTTAATGAGCTCATTTGCATATGCAGCCACAGCTGCAGCTCCAAAGGGGCCCCAAAAACGGGGATGATCCCGAAAGATTCCTGGGAAAGGGATGGGGGGAGCGGGAGGGGAGGAGGGGCCCGGGGGAACCCCTGGGATGGATCCTGGGTTCTGCTTCCCAAAATGTTGGGATGGATCTTGGGATCTGCTCTTGAAATTCTGAGATGGATCTTGGGATCTGGCCCAAAATTCTGGGATGAGTTCTGGGATCTGCTCCCAAAATTAGGGGATGGATCCTGGGATTATCCTCCCAAAATTCTGGGATGGATCCCAGATTCAGCCCCCCCCCAAATCTTCAGCGAGTTCTGGGATCAGCTCCCAAAATTCTGGGATGGATCTTGGGATCTGCCCCTAGAATTCTGGGACGGCTCCTGGCAGACAGGGGGTCCAAATTTTGGGAATACTGGCAGGGATGAGGAGCTCTGGGGGTCTCCCACCAGCTGCTCCTCCAACGCCCTTTCCAATCCCTGCTCCCACTCCTGGGAATCGTGGGAATCCTTGGCTCGCAGGGAGACACGGAGGCCACCTGGTGCCTCCGTCCCTGCTCCGTCACCCCACGGAAATTTGGGAATGCTCCTGGAGCGAGGGGAGAAGGAGCAGCCAGGCCAGAGGTGTCGGATTCCCCTTTAAAATTCCCGTTGGAGCCAAGTCCGAGCTCATCCATCAAACATCAGGGTCCAGGCATGGAAAACGCTCCTTCAATTCCCTGGGCTGGCTTCCCGCAGCCTGGGATTCCTGCCAGGAGCCCTTTTCCGTGCCCGACTCCCGCTGTTTTCCGAGCTGCCACCGGATCCCGCAGTTTCCAAACTCCGCTTTCCCCCGGCAGACGGGAATGGGGCAGCCGTAAATCCAGGCTCTGTTTCCATGGAATTCTAGATCCATCCTGGAGCCAGGCCAAGGAGGGATGGGGAACGAGCTTCCAGTGCAATTCCAGAGGCTCAGGTGGGATTCCTGCCGGATTCCTGCCCTCATTCCCGTTCCACTGGCCACCGCTCCCTATGGGAGGTTAATGATGGGATGGGAAAACTCTGGGAATTTCCTGGAAGCTCCCACAGCTCAGGGAGCCCATGGGATCCAAACGCTTGGGTTGGGAACATCCCCTGTAACCCCGGATGTTGCCGCAGGGTTTTATCCCAAAATCCATCCCACTTTTCCCTCAATTCCTTGAGCTTTATCCATCAGCACTGGAAAGAGAGAGGAATTCGGCAGGAGAAATCCAGGCATCGCCATAACTCCGAGTCCGTGGAGGGTGTTGGGAGAATTCTGGGAAAATGTTGGATTTGGGGAATGGCGATGGAGCAGAGCCACCCCCACGGGGAGATTCCCACCTCGGCCCACCTGCATCCCATGGGAATGCTGTAACCACCTTGGATTTTCCCATTTATCCCTCATTTAAAGCTCTCCTGCCTGGCTTTCCCAGGATCCCACAGGCTCCTCCTCCACCATCCCTCGGCTTTCCCACTTCACAATAAATCCGGATGGGCAGAAAGGAAGGAAGCTGGGATAGGCACCAAAACTTACGGAATCCTGGAATGCTTTGGTGGGAAGGGACCTTAAACCCATCCCATTCCATGGGCAGGGACAATTCCCACCATTCCAGGCTGTTCCAAGCCTCAGCCAGCCTGGTCTCTTCCCTGGATCTCTTGCCTTGCTCCCTTCCCCCTCATCCTCTCCCAAGCTTTTCCCGTCCGATGGAATCCACGCTTCATCCACGTCCCATTCCCAGGGATCCCCAATCCTGGTGCTCACCTGGGGATTGGAAGCCTCGGAGATGGGAGTTTCAGTTCCCATCTCTCTCTCTCCCAAGCCTTTGGAAGCGTTTTCCCATTGGGAAGAGCTTTTCCCCCAAATCCCCACTTCCCAGGCATCCCAAATCCTGGTGGTCTCCTGGGGATTGGAAGCCAAGACACCACCTGGAGATGGGAATTTCAGCTCCCACTTCCATCTCCTGGGCCTTTGGAAGTGATTTTCCACTGGGAAAAGCTTCTCCCCCTGATCCACAGATTCCATTCCCAGGGATTCCCAATCCCGGTGGTCACCTGGGGATTGGAAGCCGAGGGCAGCAGCACTTGGAGATGGGAATTTCAGCTCCCAGCTCCCTCCCCCGAGCCTTTGGAAGTCCTTTCCCACCGGGAGGAGCTGCCTCATCCCGATCCCTTCTCCCGCCGGAATGTGCTCCACATTCACTTCATACTCGGAATGAGTAAAAGTGGCTCCGAATTCCCCTCCCTGCAAAAAGCGGGATCTTTTCCAGGGATAATGGGAAGCAGATGCCGGCGGCGGAGGGAAGCGGCAGCAGACGGAGCTGTTTGTTCCCGCTGCCGGCAGTTGGAAATGGAATCTTCTCCCTTTCAGTGCCGGGATTCGGGTTGTCCGTGCGCTCCCGGCGCCAGGTATTGTTATTCCAGAGGAGCTTTCATCCAAAGGGATGAACGCCCGGCCCTGACTTCTCCATAAATTATCCGCTCTGGAATCCAAACACGCCGTTCCCGGTAATTGGCGGCTGCGGCGGCTCCGGGATATTCCAGGACACTCCGGGTGCTGTATCCATGGCATTCCCATTCCTCTGCAATTGTGGGCAGAGCCAGGGATGTGCCGGATTTGGCCACGCGGCTCCGGCAGCGACGGGAATGTCCCGGAACTGGAATCCCTGGATGGGCCATGGCGGCAGCTCCGGGCGTTTTCCCTAAGGATCAGGTTTTGCCAAGGAGGATCGACAATCTGTAATTTCAGAGGGAATGCTGGCGCTGAGGAAAACCTGGAGCACCTGGAATGGTCCCACCTGTCCCTGGGGATTGGGATCGTGGGGGCTACGGGAACTCCACGAAAGATTGGGATCACCACGTCCGATGGAAAGATTGGGATTGTGTCTGAGAGAAAGACTGGGACAACCGTGTCCCATGGAAAGATTGGGAAAACTCTGTGTCATGGAAAGATTGGGATCACCATGTCCAACGGAAAGATTGGGATCACCACATCCGATGGCTGGGTGGGTCACGGTCAGTCCCTGCAGCGCTCCGGTTCTGACAGATCCCAGTCATTCCCAAACCTGGAGCGTTCCCATCTCCCGGCCATTCCCAAACCTGGAGCGTTCCCATTCCCCAGCCATTCCCAAACCTGGAGTGTTCCCATCTCCCAGCCAGTTTCCATCTCCCATCCATCTGGACACCCCTGGAGCCGGAGATTTGGGGCTGGAGCTGCATCCCTGGAGGGAATCCATCCCAGCCCTGCATCCCAGCTCCAGGATTTTCCAGGGATTCCATGACCCAAGCCCATCCCGGTGCCGTGGGTTGGGTCTTCCCAAGATTTTCATCCAAGGAAGCGTTAAGCTCATTCTTGGAGCTCGGGAAGCCAAGGAATGAGGAGGGAGCTGAGGAAGCCTCTCCATCCTTGGATTTGGGATGGGCTGGATGAGATTTTTCCCAGGAGATTTCCCTGAGCCGGGTGAAGTCCAGTGCTGATCCCAATCCCTGGCCGCGGCCGCTCCGCTCTTCCCGCATTCCCAGGCTCCAATTTCCCCTAAGATTTAATTGCTCGCATCCAGCCCGGCAGCGCCAGGAAAGGAAATTCCGGGATAAGCGCAGGGATGGGATGAGGAAGGATGGAAAATTGTCCACGCTGGGCTCCAGATGCGGCGATGGGGGGGAGAACGGGAACCCCCAAAGCGGATTTTGGGATCCCTGATCCTGAATTTCCATGGAATTCCACTCACCCCAAGGGATGCGCGCTCTCCTCGTGCCACGCGCGCGCTCCCGTCACATTCCCATTCCCAAGGATTTCCGCAGCGATTTCCTCCCGGCAGCGCCAGGAGAGGGAGCCCGAGCTGCTGCCGCCTCCAGGAATTCTCCGCTCCAAGGATTCTCCGCTCCACGAGGCCGCATCCAGCGGGATCCGCTCTTCCCATATCCCGGGACACGCCGCGGGTGGGGAATTCCCACTCCTGGCAGCCGGGACTCTGCTCCACAGCTCTGGGAATGGGGCAGCCTGGGAATGGGATTGCCTGGGAATGGGGCAGCCGGGATCCAGTCCCGCCGGAGCATTCCCGCCGGCCTTCCCGTGGGGATCGTCCTGGGCTGTGGGAGACACATTCCAGAGGGCACAGGGACCAATCCAGACCTCTGGTGCTGCTGGGAATTCCGGGATCTCTGATGCTGTGAGGGATGCAGGGATGCTGCTGGGAATTCAGGGATGCTGTGGGCATTCAGGGATCTCGGGTGCTGCTGGGAATTCAGGGATCTCGGGTGCCGATGGAGAAGCAGCTCCAGCTGGAGGAGGCCGGGACACAGCTCCCGGATCCCGGTGCCAGCAGGAGATCGGAACTCTGGGAACTCTTTCCGGGTTCGGAGCACCCCATTTGCCGGGATCTGCAGCGGGATCATGGATGTTCTCCGTGCAGGTCTCCAACAAAGCTCTCTCCAGGAAAGCAAATCCAGTTGGGATCCCAGCAAAGATTCCAAGCTGAACCCGAGGCACAAAATCCCTGGGATCTGTCACTGCCTTCGTTTGGATCCCAAATGGAATCAAATCCTCCCCAGTCTTCCCAAAGCCGGGCTTCGGGATTGCTGGGCTGTCCTGGTGGAGCCAGAATTTTTTGAGGAATTCCCTCAGGGAAGGGAATTATCCCATGTTTGGCAGGACCAGCAGTGCTGCAAATTCCCCAAAATTCCCCAAAATTCCCACCCCATCCAGAGCTGAGCCCCCAGTATTCCTGCTTTTGGATGAGGGGCTCCCCCAGCTTTCCCCACTCCCAGCCCCTTTCCCAGCATTTCCAGGCTCCTCCTGAGCCGCACTTGGGATTTGGGAGATGCTGGGATTTACCACAGCACGGAAAATCCGGATCCAGCCATCAGCAGCGCCAGATTCTCAGGATCCTCCCAGCTCCAGGCACCTTCCCACAGCTTTCCCATCCCATCCCTACCTTTTCCAGCTCTCCCAGTACAGCTCCCAGTGAGTTTTTCCAAGTTAATTGGGGATAATTGATTCCAGCGGCTCCAGGAGGCTCCGGGCGCTGCCGCTTCCACCTCTGGAATGAGGCAGCCGGCACACGGAGCTCCTCCAAGGCTTTGGAAAAACTGGGATTCTCCTCCTCCGGCTTATCCAGGCCTGGATATTCCCTGTCCTGAGTTCTGCTTCATTCCAGGCATCCTCTCGTTCCACACGGATCCTGCTGATCCAGCCCAGATCCCAGGAAAAGGGTTTTTTTTCAGGAGAAGGTCACAGCTGGGTGGGCCAGGATTTAGAGCTTGGCTGATGTCATTAATTCCCGTTAATTGCATTAACCTTTCCCACATTTTCCAGCCCAGCCCACGTGGTTTATCCTTAAAAACAGTCGATTTTCATGGAATATCTGGGATTTTTATTCCCCTCATTCTCAGATCCATTGACTTTTTACAGGGAAGCTCAACCCTGGAATAAAACTCATCTTCCATCGGGTTCTTGGCTGGATAATCTCCTTAGGAAAAGGAAATCCTTGGTTTCTGGGCAGTGCTTTTCTTCCAGGAAAACTGGGAATGCCTTTGGAAGTGGCTTTGAAAGAAATAAAATTAACTGGGACAACACCTAATCCTGGAGAATTCCAGGCCTGGGCCGTATCCTGGTTTCATTCCCTGGAAACAAGGAGCTCAAAAGTTCTTTTTTCCCCCCTAAATATTTATTCCCTCATCTGCAATCCTGGGAATATTTCAATATGGGAGAAAATTCCTGGATTTGGGGCGTGGAGGTGATGCAGGGATGGGTGCCAGGGGCGCGCCTCAACTGATTTCATTCCTATTAGAATTCCCTAAATTACCTGGAATTGATTTGGAATCGGGGCCACCAGGAGCGGGATTTCCTTGGTGGGGAGATGGGAATCGGGATGCAATTCCCCAGGATTTATTCCCTTGCTGGCAGCTCTTTGGGGCCTGGGTTTTGGGTTGTTTGGGAACACGAGGGGACATCGGCGTCCTAAATGACTCCGAGTGTCCCTTCCAGCTGGGCCTGGAGAACGGAGCTGCCAGCCCTGCCGGCGTCACCGTCGATAATAAAAAACGGGGAAAACATCTCCTTTTCCGTGCGGATGGATCCTTCTGGATGCTGGGCTATACAGGAATATCTGAATATCGGCGGATTAGATCGATTTCTATGGAATATCCGTCCTCCTGGATCGCTGGAAGCGGCCGAGGCCGGCGCTGGGGCGGTGGAAGCGGCGCTGCCGTGGCAGGGGTGGGGTGGGATGGGCTTTAAGGTCCTTCCCAGCTCCGCATTCCAGGATTTTCTGGGAGCTATCGGGACATGTCACGACAGCGGAGAATCATCGCCGGTACCGCGCGTTCCTTTCTGGCGTTGCCGGCGGCAGAGCCGAGCCCTCCCCGCCCGGCCGCGCTGCGGGCCCGGGCTGCAAAGGGTTAAAGCGGCACCGGGACCGAACCGGGGCTCTAAAGGGTTAAAGCGGCACCGGGGCTGGAACCGAACCGGGGCTGCAAAGGGTTAAAGCGGGACCGCGGAGGCGGCACCGAACCGGGGCTCGCAAAGGGTTAAAGCGGCACCGGGGCTGGAACCGAACCGGGGCTCGCAAAGGGTTTAAAGCGGCACCGGGGCTGGAACCGAACCGGGGCTCGCAAAGGGTTAAAGCGGCACCGGGGCTGGAACCGAACCGGGGCTCGCAAAGGGTTAAAGCGGCACCGGGGGAGCGGCCCGGGGCTCGCAAAGGGTTAAGGCCGCGGGCCGGGCCGGGCCGGGCCCCCCCGCGCGGGGCCGCTCCCCGGGGGCGGTGCGGGGCTGACATCACGGCCCCGCCGCGCCGAGCACCGGCCGAGCTGCGGGCAGCGCTCCCCGCTCGGCAGCGGGCACAGCCCGGCCTCCTCCTCCCTCTCCTCCGCCTCCTCCTCCTCCTCCTTCTCCTCCTCCTCTTCTGCTTCTCCTTCTCCTCCTTCTCCTTCTCCTCCTTCTCCTTCTCCTCCTTCTCCTTCTCCTCCTTCTCCTTCTCCTTCTTTTCCGCTGCTCCGGTTCCAGCCCGCCCGCCGCCGCGCCAGCCGCATGACTGTCCCCAAGGTAAGGACCTGCCCTCCGCCGCCGCCGCCCCCACCCGGCCGCAGGTGCCGCGCAGCCCGGCCCGCCCCAGCCCTTCCCCGCTCCCGGCCGAGCCTCTCCCGCTTTTCCTCTCCCCGATTCCCGGGATTTGCTCGTGGCCGAGCCCCTCCCGCGGCCGCGGCCGCTCCGGCCCCGCAGCTCTGCTGCAGTTTTAACCCTTGGAGGGGGCGGCGGCGCGGGGGGAGCACCCGGGGGGGGAGTGGAGACCCCCTGACCCCAGATCGAGCGGCGCTGGGACCCCGAACCGCGCATCCCCCGAACCGCGCATCCCCCGGACCGCGCATCCCCCGAACCGCGCATCCCCCGGACCGCGCATCCCCGGACCGCGCATCTCCCGGACCGCGCATCTCCCGAACCGCGCATCCCCCGGACCGCGCATCTCCCGGACCGCGCATCCCCCAAATCCCTCATCCCCCAAATCCCTCATCCCCCGGACCGCGCATCCCCCGGACCGCGCATCTCCCGAACCGCGCATCCCCCAAATCCATCATCCCCCGAACCGCGCATCCCCCGGACCGAGCATCCCCCAAATCCCTCCTCCCCCGAACCGCGCATCTCCCGGGACCCCTCCCTGAGTCGCTTTCCAGCTTCCCGGACCTCCACAGGTGGCTGGAATGGCTTGGAAAACCTCGGGAATGGCGCTGGGGAGATTTGGGATTAAGGAGCCGAACGGGGGGAGCTCGGTGGGAGGGGGCGCGGGGGGTGCGGAGCCCCCAAATCCATCCGGGAGCATTCCCGGCACGGCTCTCCCGGATTCCTGTGGAGCAGGGAAGGTTGGGAAAAGGAAACCTGGGAAAAGCCTGGGTGGGGTCACCAACCTTTGGGATCGCTGGGGGTTGGGAACAGGGATAAGGAGCCGGTGGAATCTGGAAAGGGAAGATGCCTGTTCCAGTGCTCTTCCCATCCCGCGATCCCTCGGAGCTGATCCCGCTCTCCCATCCCACGGCCGAGGTTGTGCCCCTGGAGCCATCCAGAGGCTCCGGATCCTGCTGGATTTGGTGACGTGGAGCAAAGGGGGCGATTCCAGACCCTGGAGCTGTGGGATTTGGGAGCAGAGAGCTCCAAGCCTGGGCCAATTCCAGACTGGGAATCCATGGGATTTGGGAGCAGAGAGCTCCAAGCCTGTCCTATCCCGAGGGTGTGGCATAGCCACGGCTCTGGGGGTCACCAGACATTCCAGGGAAGCAGCCTTGGGAAAGGTCATGGAGCAGGGAAGGGTCTGGAATGGCCTCAGTGGGATCTGGGAATGATGATCCCGGGAAGCCCTGGGATGTGACAGGGATTGGGAATAAGACTGGCTTGGGGCACTCGGAGTGGGAGCCAACGGGACTGGAGCTGATCCATCTCCAGATCCTGGAATGGGATGTGGGAATGTCCAGATAACCCCATGCTGGTGGCTCCCAGGGAAATCAGGGAGAATCCCTCTTTTCCCCATCTTTTTCCTTAAGGAAAAACTTGTGGGATGTGACCAGCACTGCCTTGGGGGTTGGGTATTCCCAGAATTCCCAATCTGTGCCAGCATCCTGGGAAAAGTGTGTTCCCAGCAATTCCGGAGAGGGATGGATGAGCAGGCCGGGATTGGGGTTATAAAAAACTGCAATTGGGATGAAATATTCCCAAATTCTCAGATATGCAGGGGCGTGGTTGGAAGCCAGGCTGGGAATTTGTAGCTCTCATTCCCAGGGTCTTTTTTGGAGCAGGAATGGATTTATCCAGGAAAAAGGCCCCAGGGAAAGCCCCTGCAGCAGGATGGGAATTCCCGGTTGATTTTCAGGGAAATCAAACGGAAAAGTTTTCCATCCTCTGTCCCAAAATTCCCTTGGTTAGATCCAAGCTCTCCCTCTGGATCTGATCTCCTGCAACCTGGATTGATGAAATCCAAAGAAATTCCAAGTGCAGATTCCTGACCTGGCACAGCATCGATTCCAGGGCTTTTCCAGGCAAAACTGGGACACGGATCCCAGTGCCCCGACATTCCCAGGATGTGGAGAGGGCAAAGGGAAGCGGCACAAGGAGCTGGGGGAGAGGAGAGGCTTTTCCGGGAAGTGTTTGCCTCTCGGGAGTTTCTCAGGAAAAGCTGCTCCAAAGCTGTTGGAATGGTGGGATTTGGGGATGGGAATTGTTCCCACAGCCAGGCAGGAAAAGGGGGAGCCCCAGGGAATTCCGGGATCCGCATCCTGCCCCAGCTCCTGGCCTTATCCGGGACAGGCATTTGGGATTCTCCTCCCACGCTGGGGCCGCTTCCCAGGCAGAGCTGCAAATCATGGATAGGCTTTTCCAAACGTTGTAAATATTCCCGAGCAATTCATCCTTGGAGGAAAATCCAGCTGAAAATCGGGAGCAGGGAACGAAAGCCAGGCAAAAGCATCCCGAGGCATCGGAGAGGGAGCACAGAAAGCTTTTCCCGGGATGTGGGGGCTGGGAAAAGCCTTGGAGGGGGGCTGGAATATCTGCTGGATCCATCCCTGTCCCAATCCACCCCCTCCCTTCCCACGGGAAGGAGCAGCCGGAGCCGCGGCTCGGCCCAGATCCCGCTCCTGGGGGAGTTTGGGAGCAGGGAATTAAAAATAGGATGGAGCTGGATCCATGGGAATGCTGGGAGAGCCCACGCCTCACCCAGAATTCTGGGGTGGACCCTGGGATCTGCTCCCAAATTCTGGGATGGATCCTGGGATCTGCTCCCCCAAAATGCTGCAGTGAGCTCTGGGAGCTGCCCGAATTCCCTGGAATCATGGCATGGATACCACGGCATGGCCACTCCAGCTTTTTTTCCCAGGGAAGATCTGTAGGAATCTGGGATAATTCATCCCTGCTGTGGAGTCCAGTTTGGTCTCTGTGCTTTGGGAAGGGAAACCATCCCAAATTTTGAGAATTCCTCCATGGAATTATCCCGGATAACTCTGCCGTGCCCCGGGAAGCAGCAGGAGCGGGAAGCTGATGGAAGCAGGATTTCAGGGAGAAGGGATGAGTCAGGATGGGGAACGGAAAGAGGGGAAAGAGATTCCTTTTGCCATGAAAATGGTACCGGGATTGTTGGGAATGTCCAAGTGGGAATGTCCAATGGGAATATCCAAGTGGGAATGTCTAAGTGGGAATTCTGTGGTCAGAGAGGGACCGGAGAATTCAACCTTGGGTTGGGGCAGGAGCCATTGGTTCTCCCAACTTCTATTCCAAAGGCTGCTCCCAAATCCCAGACTAAATCAGTGGGATCTGGGGCTGCAGGAATTTTGGGAAGGGGGCTTTGAAATGAGTGGAATTTTTCCCGAAAAACGCTGTTGAAAGGAGGATTCCATGTGGGAATGATCCCACGGCTCCTCTGGCTTTAACTGGCAAAATCATGGAGCCGAAGGAACGGGAACGGCTCATCCTGGGAGCAGCAAGGAAACGGAGCCAACCCCAAATTCCAGAGAGGAAATTCCGACTATTCCCTGTTGGGATCAAACCAGTGCTGCCCTAAGGAAGTTCTCCACGGCTGGGAGGTCAGAACGCCGGGATATTCCCGGTGGGAAGTCCCGGTGTCCTCTGCCGCCTTGGAAGGGCAGATTTAGTGGCCGCAGCAAATGCTGATCCATGGAAAAGCTGAGACCGGATCAATCCGTGGGAAGCTCGATGGAATCGCGGTGGTAGCAGGGAATTGGGAATTGGAGAACATGGATTGATTTCCTGGGAATGCAGGGGGAAAGCTTTTCCGGGGGGATGCTAAAAATGGATTTGATGGAGCAGCCTGGCCTTGAGAATTCCAGGTATCCAAAGGGGCTCCAGGAGAGCTGGAGAGGGATGTGGGATAAGGGATGGAGGGATGGGAGCCAGGGAATGGCTTCCCACTGGGAAAGGGGAGATTTAGATGGATATTGGGAAGGAATTCCTGGCTGGGCTGGAATTCCCAGAGAAGCTGTGGCTGCCCCTGGATCCCTGGCAGTGTCCAAGGCCAGGCTGGAGCAACCTGGGATAGTGATGGAGAGAATCCATGGAAAGTGGGAAGTGGGAATTTCCTGCCTCATTATCCCTTCCCTTCCCTTCCCTTCCCTTCCCTTCCCTTCCCTTCCCTTCCCTTCCCTTCCCTTCCCTTCCCTTCCCTTCCCTTCCCTTCCCTTCCCTTCCCTTCCCTTCCCTTCCCTTCCCTTCCCTTCCCTTCCCTTCCCTTCCCTTCCCTTCCCTTCCCTTCCCTTCCCTTCCCTTCCCTCATTCCCAAATTGTCCATAAAGCCTGGGGTCACCAATCTTTGGGATCGCTGAGGGTTGGAAATGGGGCTGTGGAGCCATTGGAGCCTGGAAAGGGAAGATCCCTGTTCCAAGGAATATTCCTCTCATCCAAGGCAACTCCGGCCCTCAGCTTTTTAATGAGTTTTAATTGGGATTCCGTGGAATTAATTGGCATTCAATGGAATTAATTGGGGTCGTTAATGGGGCCTGGCGGGATCTGTAACTCACACCCGGCCGGGCAGGCCCATTCATTCCCACCCCCCCTTCCCGCTCCTTTCCATGGAATTTTATCCAATGATGAATAGTCCCATTCATCCCGCAGCTCTGAGGAGCCCAATCCCGGATTCCTATCTCCCGAGTCATTCCTTAAATCTGGCAGCGGAGGGGAGGGGGGGAAAGCTCCGGATGGAGGCAGCTGCTCTGGTGCCCCCCAAATCCACAGATCCCAGAGTTCCCGGAGCCGTGCCAAGCGCCGCTCCCAGAAATCCCGCGCTCCTTTGTTCATGGCAGAGCCGCTGGCAAAGGCTGCGGATCTCCGGCTGGAATGGGGCCGGGAGCCTCCGGCAGCGCCGGGAAAAGCTCCGGGAGTGGAACTCCTGGAAGAGGCTGTGCCAGGGAAGGGCTGGAAGCGGGCAAGGTGTTGTTGGAGCGGAAAAATCGGGATAAATCGGGATAAATAGGGATCAACCCTCAGGATCTGAGCCCAGATTGGGGCGTGGCCGCAGGAAATGCGGTTTGATGGGAAATGTGGGAATTCTGGGAATGGTACCAGCCCCATCCCTGCATCCATGAGGTTTTCCAGATGGTTGCTCCAAGCTCACCTAAAAGTCAAGGAATTTCAGGATCGGGAATTTCAGGAGCTGTGCCTGCCCTCCCTACGGATATGGAATCATTCCCATGGATGAGCCCCTGGCTCGGTCGCGCTCATTCCGGTGGGAAAAGCGACTTTTCCCCCTCTCTGACTTCCCGAAAACCCCCTCAAGTTGGGAGAAAGCCTGGAATATTCGTTCCCCTCAAGGAAATGTAATTCCACGCAGCTCAGCCCCATCCCGACGGGATTCCCACCTGGAATTTCCCCTCTGGGAATGGTGGTTTCTCCCAGCAGCACCTGCCGTGCAAATCCCAGCAAACTGGGCCTTCTGGAAAAATCCTCCTGTCCCAAAATGTTGGGAAGAGCCACACTCCAGCAAAATTCCCGGGAAGCTGCTGGGGACCGGGGTGGGGACAGGGACAGGGATCGTTGTCATGGAATTAATTCCGGTTGGATTTGGGAATGGGAATGGCCCCAAAGGCTGAGCCACATCCCTGGAATGTCCAAGAAAAGCTTGGATGGGGCTCGGAGCAGCCTGGGAGAGTGGGAAGTGTCCCTGCCCATGGAATGGGAAGGGATTTAAGGTCCCTTCCCACCCAAAGCATTCCAGGATTCCAGAATTCCACGGTTTCCATGGATGCCGGTTGGTAAACCTGAACCATTGGGATGCCGGATGTGGATCCTTGTGGAGCCCAGCCCCTGGAATTCCGCTGGGGGCTGGAGTGAATCCCAACATCCTCTGGGTCATGATCCCTGTTCCCCGGTTTTGGTGACTCCGCAGTTCGGGATCGATCCCGGTTGGAAATCGGGACAGGCGGCAGCTCCCGTATCCAAAGGGTTTCCCTCTTTTCCAGGCTCCTGGAGCAGCTCCGATTCCCTGAGCTCCGTGTCCATCCCGGGGGATCCGGAGGCGCCGGAGCAGAGCAGGGCAGGTGAGGATTCCGAGGGACCCGGAGAGGGATGGGAACATTCCCGGGATGCGCTGCCGTGCCCAGGGTGGGAATCTCCCACCCGCAGCCTCTCCCATCCCGAATGTCTCTGCTGGGAGCTGGGAATGCGCTCCTGTGGCTGGAGGAGCGTTTTTGGTCCGTGCCTTTCCTCCCCGAATTTGACCCGTTATCCCAAAGAATCCCTGTGGATCAAATCCAGGGAACGCTCGGGAATGAGGGGGAAAGGAACGAATTACAGAAATGACCCAAAAGGCCTGGAAAACTTGATCAGGGATGAGCATTCCATGGCGGCTCATCCGAAGGGATCCCAGCTCCCGGTGGGATCACCCCGACCTCTGGAAAAGGGAATCGCTTGGGCCGCTCTGGTGTGAAGAGCGGAGAGCCCCGATTCCAGAGACATCCAAGGAAAACCTGGGAAAAAAGCGGCATTGGAGGCACATCCCGGGGCAGGGGAGGGACATCGCCGCCGCTGCTCCGGCAGCTCCTGGCTTTGCGTTGGAATAACAAGGAAAACAAGGATAACAGCAAGGAAAACAAGGAAAACAAGGAAAACAAGGAAAACAAGGAAAACAAGGAAAACAAGGCTCCCTTGCCTTTCTCCGGAGGGTTCCGCTCATCCCGGGAGCCGGAGCACAAGGAAAGGCTTGTCCAGGCTCGGATTCCCGAGGGTTGGGAAGGGGGGGTCGGTGCCTCCCGCATCCCGAGCCGGCCATCCCGTGACCTTCAGGCTCCTCCGGCGCTTCCCGGGAAACGGGAATGTGCAGCCTGGAATATTGACCGGATCCTGTTTGTTTTCCTTGCTCTTTTATTTCTGGATTTGGCCTTTCTTGTTCCGTCGCTTCTGCTGGAAAAGTTTCATCCCCAGCCGGGAGAAAGTTCCCGAGAAAAATCCTTGCGGTTTGGAAGGAGGCGGGATGGGAACGGAGCCGCCGGAGCTTCCTGTGGGATGCGGCACCGCGGGGTGCTCGTTGCCAGGAAGAGTTGGAATTTCGGAGGTGGAAAGGGAGAGCTGCTCCCTGGAGCGCTGGGCCCTGCTCTGGAAAAATCCCGGGATAAATAAACTCCCCTGGTTCATGTCCCGTGCAAAGCTGGGGCTTGGGAAGGGATTTTTCCCAGATTATCCCAGTGTTTCTGCTCCCGGTGGAGTTTTCCTGCAATTTTTTGATCCTCTCCCACCCAGCATCTCCTGAAGGAATTTTTTCTCCATGGGATTCGTTTTCCCTGACAATTCCATCCCTTGAATTCCCGCTTTAACGTGGCTTTTCCCGCTTTTTCTGATCGAAAAGCTGACTTTGGGAAAGGTCGGATTGATGGGATCTTCCCACAGGAGGCTTTTCCTTGGGATAGACCCGCCCTGCTTATCCTGCTCCGAACTGCTGGAAAATCCCGGCTGGAAAATCCCGTCGGATCCAAGGATCTGTCATGGGATGTGAAATCATTCCCACGGATGAGCCCCTGGCTCGGTTCCGCTCATTCCAATGGGAAAAGCGACTTTTCCGCCTCTCTGAATTCCCTAAAACCCCCTCGAGTTGGGAAAGAGCCTGGAATGGTCTTTTTCCTCAAGGAAATGCAATTCCAAGGAGCTGGAGGAGGGAAAATCCCGGGGGTGGTGCCCCGGGGCAGCTCCGGGGGCCGGGAATTCTTTGTGCTCCATCCAGAGCTTCCCGGGGTGGGAAGGACTCAGCAAACAGAGTGGGAGGAAAACTGGGCTCCTTTCCGGAATTTCTTCCAGAGGGGGAATTTTGGGATTGTTCCCGGCACGTGGGGTCTGGGAAAGCTTGGATTTCCTCCTCCAGGAGTTTTCCTGGAGGGAAAAGGATCCAAACTCGGCTCCCTGAGGGTGCCAGGGATGATTTCTGCCCCTTTCCAAGCATTCCATGATATCCGTGGGAATTCGGGAAGCAGCTCCATGGATGGGGAGGGATGAGGATTCCTGGGAAGAGCTCAGCTCCGTCCGCCCTCACTTGGAGCTTTTTTCCAAGGTTTGGGGAGAGGAGAGGCCATTCCCAGGATTTCTAGGAAATGGAAATCCTTGGAAAGTCCAACTTCAGGGAAATCCCAGGCAATTCCAGGCTGGGAGAACCTCTGGGAATGTTCATCCGGCTTTGTGTTCATGGAATGAATCCCGAATATTTGGGCAGCCAATCTCCCGCTCTTTCCAAGCTGGAAAAACATGGATATCTCCTCCCTCTTCTTGTCCATACGGAAAAGTGGCTTTTCCCAAACCCCATCCATCCATTCCCAAACCCCATCCATCCATTCCCAAACCCCATCCATCCATTCCCGCTGTCCCAGGCTGCTCTGAGCCGCCCTTGGACATTCCAGGGATCCAGGGGCAGCCACAGCTGCTCCGGGAATTCCAGCCCAGCCCCTCCCCACCCTCCCAGTCAGGAATCCCTTCCCGATGTCCCTGCTAAGGGAGCAGCTCGGCAGGAACCGGGATTGCTGGGATAACCAGAAAATCCCGGAATGCTTCGGGCTGGCATCTCCAAGCCGATCCCATTCCATGGGCAGGGACATTCCCGCTGTCCCGGGCTGCTCCGAATCCAAGTGAGGGAAACTCTTCCAGCTGCCCCCTCCCTGAATCCCAACCGAACCCAGACGGATTTGAAGGAATAACGAGGCCGGAGATGTCCCACGTCCCACATTCCATGGATTCCATGGATTCCGTCGCCATCCCAGGCTGCTCCAAGCCCCGTCCAACCTCACCTGGAACGTTCCAGGGATCCAGGGGCAGCCGCAGCTGCTCTGGGAATTCCAGCCCAGCCCCTCCCCCGCTTTCCTAGGGAGCAATTCCTTCCCAATATCCCATAATCCCACCTTTTCTTACCACAAATCCATGATTTTTATGGAATTACCTCGTCCTCTTGAAGAGCTTGAGCTGCCGCGTGGAATTATCCCAACCCTGGGAGGAGCAGACGGGCTCGGAGCCACCAAAAATTCCCTGCTGGGGGTCGGACCGCGGCTCTCGGGAACAGCAGGAAGGGAGCGGGGGTTTTCCCTGGAATTCCCGGGATTGTGAATGGAATGTTTTCCTTTCCCTCTCTGCACAGAGCTCTGGGCGAGTCCATGAGGGACCTGCACAAGTCTGAGGTGCTCGGGAGCAAGCGCGGCCTGGTGAGTGTCCCGAGCTGGGAATTCCCACACAGCCGGGACTAAATCCATGGAAAACACATCCCGAGCCAGCCCAGAGCCCCCGGCAGGGGCCGGCTCCGCTCTGGAGATCCCTCGGAACGAAGGGAATTCGCGTCATTCCCACCGCTCATCCCGCGCTGCTTTGGGCTGGCCATCGGGGGGGCGAGGTGTCCATCCCGTGGCGAGGTTGGATCGGGAATTCTGGCCCCGTGGTGGGGATGGATCGGGAATTCCAGCGCCACAGTGAGGCTGGATTGGGAATTCCAGCCCCGCAGTGAGGTTGGATTGGGAATTCCAGCCCCACAGTGAGGTTGGATTGGGAATTCCGGCCCCACGGTGAGGTTGGATTGGGAATTCCAGCCTGTGGTGAGGATGGATCAGGAATTCCGGCCCCGTGGTGAGGTTGGATTGGGAATTCCTGCCTGTGGTGAGGATGGATTGGGAATTCCAACCCCATGGCCAGGCTGGATCAGGAATTCCAGCTCTGCAGTGAAGTTGGATTGGGAATTCCAGTCTGTGGTGAGGTTGGATTGGGAATTCCGGTCTGTGGTGAGGTTGGATCCGGAATTCCAGCCCTGCAGCCAGGCTGGATTGGGAATTCCAGCCCTGCAGTGAGGTTGGATTGGGAATTCCGTCCCCGCAGTGTGGTTGGATTGGGAATTCCAGCCTGTGGTGAGGATGGATCGGGAATTCTGGCCCCATGGTGAGGTTGGATTGGGAATTCTGGTCTGTGGTGAGGTTGGATCCGGAATTCCAGCCCTGCGGCCAGGCTGGATTGGGAATTCCAGCCCTGCAGTGAGGTTGGATTGGGAGTTCCGGCCCTCCAGCCAGGCTGGACTGGGAATTCCAGCCCCACGGTGAGGATGGATTGGGAATTCCAGCCTGTGGTGAGGATGGATCAGGAATTCTGGCCCCACGGTGAGATTGGATTGGGAATTCTGGTCTGTGGTGAGGTTTCCAGCCCTGTGGTGAGGTTGGATTGGGAATTCCAGCCTATGGTGAGGATGGATCGGGAATTCCAGTCTGTGGTGAGGTTGGGTCTGGAATTCCAACCCCATGGTGAGGTTGGATTGGGAATTCCAGCCCGAAGTGAGGATGGATTGGGAATTCCAGCCCCGCAGTGAGGTTGGATTGGGAATTCCAGCCTGTGGTGAGGATGGATCGGGAATTCCAGCCTGTGGTGAGGATGGATCGGGAATTCTGGCCCCATGGTGAGGTTGGATTGGGAATTCTGGTCTGTGGTGAGGTTGGATCCAGAATTCCAGCCTGTGGTGAGGATGGATTGGGAATTCTGGCCCCATGGTGAGGTTGGATTGGGAATTCTGGTCTGTGGTGAGGTTGGATCTGGAATTCCAGCCCCACGGTGAGGATGGATTGGGAATTCCGGCCCGCGGTGAGGATGGATTGGGAATTCCAGCCTGTGGTGAGGTTGGATCAGGAATTCCGCCCCTCTGGCCAGGCTGGATCAGGAATTCCAACCTGTGGTGAGGATGGATCGGGAATTCTGGCCCCGCAGTGAGGTTGGATTGGGAATTCCGGCCCCGCTGCCAGGCTGGATCAGGAATTCCAGCCACCTCCCGCTCCTGAGTTCTCCCCTCCCAATGGGAAGGATCCCTGCACTGGGATGCGGCTGCGGCTTTGCCGTCGCGTTCTGAGCCTTCCCAGCTGGATTTCGGCTCTGGATCTCAATCCCAAACCATCTCCTGCCTCCAGCTGGGCGGGATCTGGGATCAGCCCAAATCCATTCCCAAATGGACCAAATTCTCTGGGATTTGTTCCTTGAGGCTCCCAAATCCCCCAGTCCTGATGCTCCCAAGGTGCAGATTCCCTGCAGAATCCACCGGGAATTTGGGATCACGGCTCCATCCCGGGAATCCCCCCAGGAATGTGGCCCGGCAGCGAGGCTGGGAGGGATTTTTCCCTCCAAAAAATCCTAAATTTCATATTTGTTCCCTGTTTTCTGTACCAGGGAACCGCGGGATCTCCGTGGGCTGGGATTGGGCAGCTCCAGCTCCTTCCCAGCGATTCCAGACCCTTGATTTTCCTCTGGAAAAGCGGCTCCTGTTTGTGCCCAGTTCACGAGCGATTGATGCTGGGAATGTCAAACTCCGGCGTTCCTGACCTTTCCCATGGAAAAGAACTTCCAGAGGCTCCCAGGGATGCGCAGAATCCCCACGGGGCTGCAATTGGCTTGGATTTGGCATTTCTCCCTCCAAAACTCAGCCTTGATTTGATCCGGAAAATCCCAGGCAGGGAATCCTTGTCGCAAGCTCGGAGGGAGGCAGGAAAATCGGGAATAATGGGATTTTGGAAAGCCTCAAAGCCCCCTCCTGAAAAGCCTGGAATTTTCAGCGTTGGATTTCCTTTTCCCAACGTGGTTTTCCAGGCAAATCCCTCTTTTTTTGTTTCCCGCCACTCAAGCGAATCCACGGAACAGCCAATCCCGAGGAAGGAGCCCTTTTTTCCCATGAAAAATCCATGGCAGATGGGATTTTTCCAAAAAGCGGGAAGGGCCCAATTCCAAGGGAAAAAAAACACCAAAAAGATTGAGGGGCGGGAATTCTTCCTCCCAGAAATTCCAGGTTTTTTTTTGTTCTCCGCGAGCTCCAACGCTCGGGGCGGATTAACGGGAGCTATATTTAGGATATCCAGGTTTTTTCGGGATTAGGGCCGGGGCTCTGCCGTGTCCGGAGCTCCTTTCCCGAGCTTTCCCTTGCTCCCGCTGTTTCCAAGACTCCCGAGGGATGAAAGGATCCTTTGAAAAGCCAAACCCGCGGAGCCAAGAGCCGCTCCCGGGAAAGGCCGCGGCTGCCAGGAAAGCAGGAAAGCGTCCAAGCACGGCCGGGGGCTGCTCCTGGGATCTCTTCCCGGTTTTCCAGCATGGCTGTTCCCAAGGAATGAGGGCAGAGCTTCTGGGGGTCCTTCTCCTGGTTTTCCAGGCAGGGACATTCCCAAGGAATGAGGACAGAGCTGCTGGGGGTCCTTTCCCAGTTTTCGGGGCAGGAATATTCCCAAGGAATGAGGGCAGAGCTGCTGGAATTTTGCTTTTCCCAGTTTTCTAGGCATTGCTGTTCCCAGGGAATGAGGGCAGAGCTGCCGGAATTTTGCTTTTCCCGGTTTTCCAGGCATTGCTGTTCCCAGGGAATGAGGGCAGAGCTGCTGGAATTTTGCTTTTCCTGGTTTTCCAGGAATTGCTGTTCCCAGGGAATGAGGGCAGAGCTGCTGGAATTTTGCTTTTCCCGGTTTTCCAGGAATTGCTGTTCCCAGGGAATGAGGGCAGAGCTGGCAGTTTGCTCCGGAGCCCCGGATTCCCTCCCCCCATTCCTGTTATCCGTGTCTTTGTTCCCGAGTAACGGATGCTCAGAGAGAGGAAAAAAATCGGGATAAAAACCGAGAGGTTCTGAGGCAACAAAATTCGGGAACAATTGGGTCAAATCATTGGGAAAGACCAAGGAAAGCGGGAAAAATATCCCAGGGGTTTGGAATGCTGCCGAGTTGCTGGAAGGCAGTGGAAAGAGAGTTTAAATTCCAGCGGAAAATGGGGAATTCCATGTTTTCCTGAGGTTTTGGGAAGGGTTTTGTCCCCTTGGCCGGGTCACATCCAAAGCTTCCATGGGAAGTTCCCATTCCCAAAGCATTCCCGCCGGAGGAAGCTCCTGGCCAGTCCCGGTGTGGGGCCGCAGCTGCTCCCGTTCCCACCTTTTCCTCTCGCGCTTTGTCTCATTCCGTTGGGAAAGGCGCTCCGTTCCTTCCCGCTGGGAATGTCAGCCCCGCCTGGAATGCTGCCGGTGCCGGAGCGGGATCCATCCCGCTGGAGAATCTCAAATCCATTGTCTCCGTCCAGGAAATCCATTGTTTTTCCAGCCCTGAATTCCAGGGATTCAAGAGCCCGGATGTGCGGAGGGGAGAGAAAGAAAGAAAGAAAGAAAGAAAGAAAGAAGGAAGGAAAGAAATTCCAAACCTTTTTCCTGCTTGGAATTCTCGCCTGGATTGTAAAAACTTTGGGATTTCCATCCTCTCACCCAGCAAATTGGATTCTTTTCCCACAATTTTCTGCCGTAAATCCCAGAATCCTGGAATGCTTTGGATGGGAAGAGACCTTAAAGCCCATCCTGGGATTTCTGTGGGCACTTCCCACTATTCCGGGCTGCTCCAAGTCCCATCCGAGCTCGCATATTCCAAGGATTTGGCAGCCACAGCTTCTCTGTGCCGATGGAAAGTGGTGCTTGGGAATGTGGGGATCTTCCTGGGAAAAATTCCCGAGTTTGCAGCGTCCCCCTTGGGATGCTGGAATTCCATTGGCTTTGCTCCCTGGCGTCCCTGGGGGGGCTTTGGCCACATCCTCTGGAAGTGGCTGCAGGGCGGGAAAATCTTTCCATGTGGGAGCCCTGGGATCCCTTTCCTTGGGATTTTTGGTTTGCCGGGATCACCCGGTGGATCCTTGGGATGCCTTTTCCACCAGGATCGGGTGATGGATCCTTAGGAAGCCTGAGCTTCCAGGATCAGGCGATGGATCCGTGGGATCCCTGATTCTTCAGGATCATCTCGTGGATCCTTGGGATCCCTCATCCACCAGGATCAGGCAATGGATCCTTGGGATCCCTGATTCTTCAGGATCATCTCATGGATCCTTGGGATGCCTTTCCCACCAGGATCAGCTGATGGATCCTTAGGATACCAGAGCTTCCAGGATCAGGCAATGGATCCTTGGGATCCCTGATTCTTCAGGATCATCTCGTGGATCCTTGGGATCCCTCATCCACCAGGATCAGCTGGTGGATCCTTAGGATAGCAGAGCTTTCAGGATCTGCTGGTGGATCCTTGGGATCCCCGCTGGCTCCTGTGCTGCTCCGTGTGAAAAATGAACGTGGAATATTCCCGCTTCCCGACGCTCCCTAAGCGCTCCCATCCCGCTCCAATTCCCGCTCTCCCGCCATCCAGGCCAATCCATTTCCAAGCCGGCACATTCCAAGCCCTAATTCCATTGTCGTGTGCAGCCGGCGCAGCCCAGCTGAGCATTCCCGCTCCAAAGGGGAGCAGCTGGAATTCTGCAGTGGCACCGAGGCTTTCGGAGCTTCTGGGAGCTGCTCCTCGCTCCAGGGGGATCCCTTAGATTTTCCAGGAATGTTCAGGGTGGGTCGGGGCCATCCCAACATTTCCATATCCCGCCAGGTTGAAATAGGAATGGGAGAGCAAGCAGGAATGGGTTTTTTGGCAATGCTGAGCCGTCTTTCCGAGCCTTTTGGGAGCCATTCCAGCACTGGGGGGCTGCTTAAATCCATCCGGAATGTTCCTGTTGGAATGGGGCCATCCCAACCCTTCCAGCAGCTAAAGACGGGAGAGCGGCCGGGCGCGCGGCGTTTCCGTGGGAACGCTGATCCCTGCGCTTCCCCGCAGATGTCATGGCGGCCGCAGTACCGCAGCTCCAAGTTCCGGAATGTTTACGGGAAGGCGGCGAGCCGGGAGCACTGCTTCGACGGCGTTCCCATCACCAAGAACGTCCACGACAACCATTTCTGCGCCGTCAACGCGCGCTTCCTCGCCATCGTCACCGAGAGCGCCGGCGGCGGCTCCTTCCTCGTCATCCCGCTGGAGCAGGTGAGATTCCGGATGGGAATTCCCGCCCGGAGCCATCCCACAGTGTCCCAGTCCCTGCTGGTATTCCTGGGGTTTCCTTGGGGCTTCTGGGAATGGGAATTCCCACCCGGAGCCATCCCACGGTGTCCCAGTCCCTGCTGGTATTCCTGAGGTTTCCTCATCATCCCATGAGAGATTTGGGAAGGGAATTCCCAGCTGGAGCCATCCCAAAGTGTCCCAATCCCTGCTGCTTTTCCCGGGATTTTCTGTGGGGTGAATTGGTGAATTGGAGTTTTTTAGGAATTCTGGATTTGGGATAGGGCAGGGATGGATTTGGGATGGGACAGGGCTGAATTTGGGATGGGGCAGGGCTGGATTTGGGATGGGATAAGGATGGGATTTGGGATAGGACGGGGCAGGATTTGGGATGGGACAGGGATGGATTTGGGATGGGACAGGGATGGATTTGGGATGGGGCAGGGCTGGATTTGGGATGGGACAGGGAAGGATTTGGGATGGGGCAGGGCTGGATTTGGGATGGGATAAGGATGGGATTTGGGATGGATTTGGGATGGGATAAGGATGGGATTTGGGATAGGACGGGGCGGGATTTGGGATAGGACGGGGCAGGATTTGGGATGGGACAGGGATGGATTTGGGATCGGACGGGGCGGGATTGGGGTGAATTGGGGTTTTTTAGGAAGAATTTAAGCATCCCATAAAAGCATTTTTGGAATCTCTTGGGGAGTTTTTCCGGCATTTCGGACACCGGGAATGTCTCCGCCCAGTCCCATCCCGGTGCCGCTCGGATCCCGGAATTCCGAGGACGCGGCTCCTTGTTGGAGCCTCTCATCCCTTTGGTTGGGCTTTCCACGAGCCGAGGGAACGGCTGGAGCCCTTCGGGATTTCAGGTTGGATATTTGGGAAAAATTCCTCATCCAGAGGGTGCTCGGGCACTGGAACAGCTCCTTTCCATGGGAAAAGCGGGATTGATCCCACTCATCCCTGATCCTGCCAGGATCTTCCTCCTTCTCCCGTTACGCTTTTCCTTTTCCATCTCCATCCAAGATTCCCTTTGGCCTTTCCCAGGAATTCCCCCGGGATCTGCTCCATCTCAAGTTGAAATTCCCATCAGTCCGGCGGCGGCGGCGACCTTGAGCCTGGAATTTACCTTGGATAGGGAAGGGGGAGGGTTTTGGCAGGAAGAGAATCCGTTAAAATCGGATCAAAGGAATTTTTCCAAGGAGGGAGGTGAGGCCCTGGCACAGATTCCCAGAGAATCCGTGCCTCCCCCATCCTTGGAATGTTCAAGGCCGGCTTGGAGCAAGCTGGGCCATTGGAATGGGATAAAATCCCTTCCCACCCGAATCCCAGGATTCTGGGATTCTTGGATTCTTTGCTTCGCTCCCAAAATTTGGGCACTGCCCTGGGATTCTCCTGCATTCCCAGCTGGAATGCACATCCCACCCTGGGCACCCGAAGGAGCTCCCAGGCTCATTCCCAGGAGGAATTTTGCCCTGGAAGAGCCGCATTCCCACGGAAGAGTGGCATTCCCTTCCCTACGGATGCACCGATCCCACATTCCATGAAGACACTCCACACATGGAGCGTCTCCCGTTCTCCCGGACACCAAATCCAGGGCCAAACCCAATTCCCAAATTCCCAAATCCCCAAATCCCCAAATTCCAGCTGGGAAGGGAAGCTGGGAGAATGGAGGAGCTCTCCCTGTTTCTCCCCATCCCATCATTCCTTTCCCTGTGCAGCATTCCCGCCTCTCCCGAATTCCTCTTTCATTCCGGGAGCCGCTCCAGATGGAAGGAATTCGAAGGAATTCCAATCAGGATTTAATTGCCGAGCACAGCTTGAGCCTCATTAATATTCCCAGAAAAAAATCCCCGGCAGCTTCGTCTGAGCACCCGGAGCGCTCCGGCTCCATCCCCATCCCTGCTCCTTCCGCACCCTCTGCATCCCGAATCCTGCGGAACGACCCCAAATTCCCAGCAAATCCCCATTTTCCCGGGCAAAATCCCAGTGGGATAAAAGCCGGGATGCCCTTTGCCACCTGTTCCAAAGGGATCCTTGGAAATCCTGGCATAGCCGGCCCATCAATCCCGGCTGGAGCGGCCCTGGATGCTCCGCGGCGAGAGGAGTTCATAAATTCTAGGGGGGTTTTATCTGGAGCCTGATTAGCTCATTAAGGAGAAACTCATTTTCCTTGGAATTCAGCAGCTCACGAATTAATTGGGATCCATAATTAGCAGCTAATGGAGGTAACCCGGATACCGGGCGCCGCTCCGTGGATTTGCCGCCGTATTTTTGGATCCTTTCCCTGGATTTTGCCCTCAGTAAAGCTCCCGGGATCTGGGCCGCGCCAGCTGCTCCTCCCGCACATCCCGAATCCCAAATCCGGCTCCCGGCGTTTTCACGGAGCGATCCGAGGGGATGGGAGCCTTGGGAAGAGGGAGCTTGGCTCCTCCTCCTTCCCACATTCCGGAGCCTTGGCCGTTGGGAATGAGGCTCTTCCCAGCTCCGGGGTGAAAATATCCCAAGGGAGCGGGGGAAGGAGAGCACCGGCATCGGGATCTGCGGGATTTGCTCCATAGTGATGGGAGAATCCCGGAATCCTGGAATGCTTTGGGTGGGAAAGGACCTGAAAGCTCATCCCATTGCATCCATGGACAGGGCGGGATTTGGGACAGGGCAGGGAAGGATTTGGGATGGGATAAGGATGGATTTGGGATGGGGCAGGGAAGGATTTGGGATGGGGCAGGGATGGATTTGGGATGGGGCAGGGATGGATTTGGGATGGGACAGGGATGGATTTGGGATGGGATTGGGATGGATTTGGGATGGGGTTGGGATGGATTTGGGATGGGGTTGGGATGGATTTGGGATGGGATTGGGATGGATTTGGGATGGGGCAGGGAAGGATTTGGGATGGGGCAGGGATGGATTTGGGATGGGACAGCACATGGAATTCCCAAACTTCCCTGGATTCCCTTCCATGTTCTCTTCCCAAAGTTCCCGCCTTCCAAAGCAGCGGGAATTTTTCCTGCAGGAACAAAATCCAGGATTCTCTCCGGCCTCTGCTCCAATTCCCACGTCCTTGGAGCTTTTCCCCCTTAAACTCTGGATATGGGAGATTCCCTGAAGGAATTTCCTGGGATTTTCCTCTTCCTGTTTTAGTCTGTGGGAGAAAATTCCTTTAAACATCGGCAAAAGAATTCCTGAGGCTCCCAAAAAATCCCTGATTCTTCAGCACTGCTGCTCCAGCTGATATCCCAAAAATTCTCTGGAAATCCCAGCCCTGTCATCCGCCTGGCTTTAAACACCTGGATCGCTCCCAAGGAAAAAATCGGGATGAGATTTGAATGCTGGGAGCGGAGCAGAGCAGGAAAGGGTTGGGAATGAGGGATGCGGGACGGGAAATCGGGAATTCAGTCTGTGGCTAAGCCGGAGGTTGAGCCTAAGGAAGCGAGGTCGGGAATTGCGGCACTGCCCCAGCTTTTCCTGCCCCCTCTGCCGGCTGGAATCCACAGGAATCCCGGGAAAACAGGGCTGCTCATTCCTGAGATTTCTTTGGGATGTCCCTAATCCCATGGAATGGGAATTTATGGGGTCTTTTGGCTTTTTAATCAACAGCTTAAGCCCAGCTTTTCCTTTTCTGGGATAAACAAATCCTGGGAAGGGGGGGAGATTAATCCCGAAATTTTATCCAGAAATCCTGGGGGTGTTTGGGAATTTTTAGGGAAATGGGGAAAACACTTCCCATGGAGCCTTCAGAGCCTTTCCCAAGGTTTCTATCCCGGAATTTGGGAATAGAATTTCTACAGAAAGCTGGGCACGGCTCATCCAGGGAATCCCAGGAGCAGCTCCGGCATTTGGGAATGTCACTGGGAGCTCCCATTGCGGTGCCAAGGAGCAGATTCCCAAAATAATCCCGAGGGCCTGAACACATTCCAGGGCCCAGGAGAACAAGGAATTCCTGAGAGGTCGGATCAGGATTATCCATGAACCACGAAAAGCAGGGATGAGCCAGGAAAAATCGCCCATCCCATTGGAATACCCACATGGATCCAGAAGGATAAAAGGCCCCAGGAGGGGGGCCAGGATGCCTCTGGAATTCTGATTCCAGCCTCATCCATCTCCCAACTCTCATCTATCTCCCGCTGCCTCCGGAGGCTCCCGGGATGGGGATGGACCCAGGGAACAGAGGGAAAAGCTTTTGTTCCTGCTCCTGGCATGGCTTTGATCCCTAAAATCTGGGAGCTGGAGAGGAATCCCATCCCTAAATCCCATCCCTAAATCCCATCCCTAAATCCCATCCTTTTGGCTTTGTCATGGAGCCCCAGAGCTCATCCCGTGCCGGGTTCCTGGGCTGGGATGAGATTCCAGCAGCCCCCGATCCCTTGGGAACGTGGCCCACGGCTCAGCCGTGCTGGGAGAGGCTCCTCCCACTCCCAGCTCATCCCAGCAGCTCCGTTTTCCATGGATACGAAGCTGGAGCTCCCATCCCAGGGCTCGATGCCCGTTCCCAGCATTCCCACACGGACACGGCCCTTGGAGCAGGGAAAAGCCGCTTTGGAGCCCCAAATGCCACGGGAGGCAGGAGAATTCCCGGGTTTCTCCCTCTGGATGCACCTGGCTGGAAAAGCCGAGGGAAAAGGTGCAAAAGGGAAACAGGGAAAGGAGGGAAAAGCCTCTTTTCCTGCTCCTGGCGTGGCTTTGATCCTGAAAATCTGGGATGCAGCTTTTGTGCTCCGGGAGCTCCTCAGGGTTGTTCCCAGTGGGATCCAGGGAGCTGATGGGATGTGATGGGATTTATCCTTAATTTAAGAGGGATTCTATTCCATGGATTTCAACCTTCATCCCAGGAAAAAGGGCGGATTTCTTCCCTGCTTTTTGGCCTGGGGATAATGGGAAAGAGGAGCTAAATCCCGGGAAAAGTTTTGGTGCATTTTAGAGCAACTGAGCTGGAAAATCTGGGAATTCTGATCCCAAAGGATCCCAGAATGTGGAGTTCGTAGGGTGGGCTTTGGGGCCTCAGGACAAGGAAGGGCTGGAATTTGTCCAGGAAAGGGAACGGAGTTGGGAAAGGGGCTGGAAAACCGGGATCCGGGGAGCTGGGAAAGCGGCTGGAGAAAAGGGGGATGAGGAATTTCCCCCTCTGGAATTCCCTGACAGGAGGGAGCAGCCAGCTGGGATCGGGATTTGCTCCCGGGGAACAACAGGAAAAGTGGGAATGAGCTCAGTTCCGTGGGATTTCCTCCTCTTTGGCTCCCAAGGAGGAGGGAGATCCTTGGAAAAGCCAGGGAATGGATTTATCCCGAATTCCAGCCCCTGGAGACTCCAGGATTTCCTGGGAAATGCCCCCCAGCTCTGGCAGCGCTTCCCCGATCCAGCTCCTGGAGCCGATCAGGGAGCAGCCGGAGAAGCTGCTGGAATGGGAAGAGCGGCCCTGGAGGGGTGGGGGCTGCTCCTCCCTTAACGGGATTTTCCATGCGGGAATGGGATTTTCCATGCGGGAATGGGATCCGGAGGCGCTGCCGGCTGGATGCTGCTTCCGTGGCCGAGGTTTTCCATGTGGGATTGAAGGATGGAGCGGAATACAGGGATTTTTTTCCGCCTTTGTGGAGCTCTCCAGGGAATGGGAGGCTCCGGAAGCGCTGCCAGGTTGGGTTTTCCAAGGGGAAAGCCGATTTTGGGAATTGAGGATATTGGAGTGATTTCTCCAAGGCTCCTGTGGGATGGATTTCCGGGAAAAGTGAGACTCAGCCATGGCCGGAGCAGTTGTGCTGCTCCAAGGGATTCTTCCCAACACTTGGATCCGGTGCTGATGGATCCGACAGGGAAATTCCTGCTGGATTCCCATCACGGAGGAAAATTCCATCCCTCTCCATCCCAGACTCCGGAATGCAGGCAGTTTCCATCCCTCTGCCTGCTGCCCTTCCGGCCATTCCCAGGGAAAGAATTCCCTCTCCGCCCCCAATCCCAAAATGAACAATTTATCCAAGGAATTCTCCCTTTTCCCAATGGAACCCCAATTCTTTTCTCTTTCCCAAGATTTCCTCCTTTCAGCCTTTTCCGTGGAAAACCTCGGAGCTGCCGGAGCCGGGAGAGTCCCTGCAGGGCCGGAATCTGGGTCACTGCGCTTCCCTCAACCGGGGATCAGGGATCCAGGGATTAGGATTCACCTTGGATTAACTCCCAGCTGCCGGCAAGGTCCCGCTGAAAAACGGGGAAATGCAGCCGGAATCCAGGGATATTTCCGGCTTTTTCCCCTTTTATTGCCTTTGGTTTTCCTTTCCCTTTTCCAGGCGCCCCGGGAATGGCACATTCCTTGTCCTTTTCCCACTGTGCTCAACCCATATGAATCGAAATTCCGGATTTCTTTGGAAGAAATGATCCCTAAAAATCAGACTCGGTGTTTTCCTCTTAAAATCCTGATCAGTTTTGGGGAAAATCCATTGAATCTTCTTTTCGAAGGAATTCGCTCAGCCCATTCCTCCAAACAGAAGCGGTGGGATTTTAATTTGTGCCGTTAAAAATTCCATCCACCTGGAATTCCACAGGAATTCCTGCGGTAGCCGGGGGGTGAATAAAGTCACGGCAAAGCAAATCGGAAATTCGGGAAAAGGGGAATGAGCCAAGCCCTTGGATAAAACCGGGAATTGCATCCCAGGACTTCACTGGTGGTTCTGGGACGCAGAACTAAGGAATCACCAATATTCCCGGCTTTCCTGCTTCGGAAGGAATTTTTCCTTCCCAAATTCCTCCCTGCAGCTCGGGATGCTGCTTCCAAACGAGCAAATGAATCCTGAGAAACCTTGGGAGCAGCAGCTCCGGGGCTCTCCCTGGCCCTGATCCGAGTGCCCGGAGCTCTCCTGCTTTCCCTGAGCTGCCGAGGGCACAATTCCCGGCGCGTTCCATCGGCACATTCCTTTGTTCCCATTAAACAGAGCCAGGAAAGGTCGGCAGGGAAAATCCATGAAATATTCAGTGGCTGTGCCGAGCTGACCCAGTTATTCCGCGCGCTCCAAGCGCGGATCCGGCACGGAGCCAGCACGGAGCAGGGAAGGACTCCGGGGCGGCAACCGGACCCGGAGCATTCCCGGGAAGGGAAGGGATTCCTATGGCCCATCCCGGTGGGAATCTTCCCAGGAGGCTCCATAAAAGCTTGGGAAAGATTTCCATCCGCACGGAGGGATCCCATCCTGTGGGGTCACGGATTTAGGACTAGCAGGAGTTGGTGATCCCGGAATCTGGCGTTTGTCCCGGGGAAGGAGCACCTTGGGAAAGGGCGCTTCCGAAATTTGGGAGGGAAATGCCAAAGGCTCCAAGGCCAGGCGAGGTTGGATGAGCTTGGAGCAAACTGGGATTAGGGAAGGGATCCCTGGCCATGGCAGGGATTGGGAACGGATCTCCTGGAAGGTCCCTTCCCACCCAAACTGTTCCAGAATTCTGGGATTCACGCGTGATCCCATGGCTGAGCTGACCTCAGGGGCTTTGGGCCTCTGGAATCTCTTCCCATCCTTTCCCCATGGATTCGGACCATCGTGGAAGGAGAGCTTTGGATATCGGAAAAATTCCCTCATGGAAAGAAAGGGTTGTCCATGGCCAGGGGTGGAGGCCCCGTTCCCAGAGGGATTGCAAATCCCTGCGGATGCGGCCCTTGGGGACACGGATGAGTGCTGGGAACGGTTGGATTCCGGGATCTTGGAGCGCTTTTCCGACCCCAACGATTCCGTGATTCAGTGAATTCCCACCGAGCTCCACGGAGCTGTGTTTGGAGAAACCCCTGACCCCTGGATAGCTGGGAATACCGACGGGATAAACCCAATCCTTGCCTTGGCCCATCCCAGGCTGAGCCGGCTCTCCCTCCTCCAACGATTTCCCATCCCTGAAAACACCAACTTCTCCCTGACTTGGACGGTTTTCCCATCGTTTTCCTTGATTTTCCCTTCCAGACCGGCCGGATCGAGCCGAACTATCCCAAAGTTTGTGGTCACCAGGGAAATGTGCTGGACATCAAGTGGAACCCCTTCATTGAGAACATCATCGCCTCCTGCTCCGAGGACACCTCGGTGAGCCGGGATCCCGGGATGCGCTTCCCGGATCCATCCACCCTCCCGATGCCATGGATTCTCTATTCCCGGATTTCCATGGCATTTCTTTTGGGAATGCTGAGGGCCAGGAGATCAAAGCCAATCAATTCCCAACCTGTGCCCAACCTGGCTCCTGGGCCGGAATTCCCTCCCTTTCTTTATTTTCCGGATACAAATCCGGATGGGAACGAAGCTGGGGAAAGGTCCAGAGGGTAATTCCCACAAGGAGCAGCTGAGGGAGCTGGGAAAGCTCAGCCTGGAGAAAAACGGGATCCGGGAGGAATTCCTGGCTCTCCACAAGTCCCTGACAGGAGGGAGCAGCCAGGGGTGGATCCCAGAGAAGGTTCAGGTTGGAATTTCTCCATGGAGATGGAAAAGAGGAGCTAAATCCTGGGAAAAATTGCTGGTGGTTTTTAGAGCAGCTCACCTGGAAAATCCGGGAGTTTTGATCCCAAAGGATCCCGAAATGTGGAGTTTGTAGGGTCAGGTTTGGGGTCTCGGGACAAGGAAGGGCTGGAATGTGTCCAGGGAAGGTTCAGCTTGGAATTTCTCCATGGAAAAGGCTCAAACATTGGAATGGGCTGCCCAGGGAGGTTTGGAGTCCCCATCCCGGGAGGTATCCAAGGAATTCCTGGATGTGGCGCTCAGCGCTCTGGGCCGGTTCAAACGATCACAGCTTGGACTCCATGATCCTGGAGAGCTTTTCCAACCCCAGTGATCCCGTGATCCATCCCAAAGGCTGCATCCTAAAGGAAAAATCCCATGTGCAAAGGGGAAAACCGGGATCCATCCCTGGTTTTGCAGGACAAGAGCTGGGGTTTGGGATGATCCAGTTTTTATCCCGTTCCGATCCTGCCTCTCCTGATCCTCCTCTTTTCATCCTCATCCGGATAAATCCGGCATTTTCTATTAGCTGGGAGCCTGGCAGGGAGCACACGGAGTGGGAAGAATTCCTGTCACGGCCGTGAGTCACAGGGAGCCGTCTCCCACTTCCCAGAAAAGCTTTTATTCACCATGGAGTAGAGGGCTGGGCGGGATCTGGGATACTGGGAAGAAGCCGGGAATTCGGGATGAGGATTTCAAATCCCTGCCTGGATAAGGCCGTCTGTCCGGGCTGGATTTTTCCCGAGGGATGCCGGCGCCGTTAATCCGTTATTTATCCTTGAGGTACAATCCACACCAGGGCTGATCCCAAAATTCCTGAAATGCTGGGGAAGCTTTTTTTTTGGGGAAGGAGCTTTCAAGGACAGGAGTTGGGATGTTCCGAACCACGTTCCAGGTGCGGATCTGGGAGATTCCGGAGGGCGGCCTGAAGCGGAACATGACGGAGGCGGTGCTGGAGCTGTACGGACACAGCCGCAGGGTCGGGATCGTGGAATGGCACCCGACCACCAACAACATCCTCCTCAGCGCCGGATACGACTACAAGGTCAGGCCTGCCGGGAATGCCGATCCAAAGGGTTTTCCCGGGCTTTTGGCGCTGCTGGGGGTCACCTGCGGATGGCCAGAGCGGCGTCGTGGAATTCTGGAATGGTTTGGTTGGAGGGAGCTTAAAGCTCATCTCATTCCATGCCTTCCAGAGGGTGGGAGAGCTTCCATAGGGCAGGGAGAGCTTCCATAGGGTGGGAGAGCTTCCATAGGGCGGGAGAGCTTCCATAGGGCGGGAGAACTTCCATAGGGTGGGAGAGCTTCCATAGGGTGGGAGAGCTTCCATAGGGCGGGAGAGCTTCCATAGGGTGGGAGAGCTTCCATAGGGTGGGAGAGCTTCCATAGGGCGGGAGAACTTCCATAGGGCAGGGAGAGCTTCCATAAGGTGGGAGAGCTTCCATAGGGTGGGAGAGCTTCCATAGGGCAGGGAGAGCTTCCATAGGGTGGGAGAACTTCCATAGGGCAGGGGGACATTCCATAGGGCAGGGGCAGCTTCCATAGGGCAGGAACAGCTTCCATAGGGCAGGGAGAGCTTCCATAGGGTGGGAGAACTTCCATAGGGCAGGGAGAGCTTCCATAGGGTGGGAGAGCTTCCATAGGGTGGGAGAGCTTCCGTAGGGTGGGAGAGCTTCCATAGGGCAGGGAGAGCTTCCATAAGGTGGGAGAGCTTCCATAGGGCAGGGAGAGCTTCCATAGGGCAGGGGGACATTCCATAGGGCAGGGGCAGCTTCCATAGGGCAGGGAGAGCTTCCATAGGGTGGGAGAGCTTCCATAGGGTGGGAGAGCTTCCATAGGGCAGGGAGAGCTTCCATAGGGTGGGAGAACTTCCATAGGGCAGGGAGAGCTTCCATAGGGTGGGAGAACTTCCATAGGGTGGGAGAGCTTCCATAGGGTGGGAGAACTTCCATAGGGCATGGAGAGCTTCCATAGGGTGGGAGAGCTTCCATAGGGCATGGAGAGCTTCCATAGGGTGGGAGAGCTTCCATAGGGTGGGAGAGCTTCCATAAGGCAGGGAGAGCTTCCATAGGGCAGGGGGACATTCCATAGGGCAGGGGCAGCTTCCATAGGGCAGGAACAGCTTCCACAGAGCAGGGGGACATTCCATAGGGCAGGAATAGCTTCCATAGGGCAGGGAGAGCTTCCATAGGGCGGGAGAGCTTTCATAGGGTGGGAGAACTTCCATAGGGCGGGAGAGCTTCCATAGGGTGGGAGAGCTTCCATAGGGTAGGAGAACTTCCATAGGGTGGGAGAGCTTCCATAGGGTAGGAGAACTTCCATAGGGTGGGAGAGCTTCCATAGGGTGGGAGAGCTTCCATAGGGCAGGGAGAGCTTCCATAGGGTGGGAGAGCTTTCATAGGGCAGGGAGAGCTTCCATAGGGCGGGAGAACTTCCATAGGGTGGGAGAGCTTCCATAGGGTGGGAGAACTTCCATAGGGTGGGAAAGCTTCCATAGGGTGGGAGAGCTTCCATTGGGCAGGGAGAGCTTCCAAAGGCCAGGGGGACATTCCATAGGGCAGGAACAGCTTCCATAGGGCAGGGAGAGCTTCCACAGAGCAGGGGGACATTCCATAGGGCAGGAAGAGCTTCCACAGAGCAGGAACACCTCCCCCCGTCCCGGGTGGCTCCAAAGGCCCTTCCCGCAGGTGCTGATCTGGAACCTGGACGTGGGCGAGCCGGTGAAGATGATCGACTGCCACACGGACGTGATCCTGTGCATGTCCTTCAACGCCGACGGCAGCCTGCTGGCCACCACCTGCAAGGACAAGAAGCTGCGCGTGGTGGAGCCGCGCTCCGGGAGGGTCCTGCAGGTGCCGTGGAAGGAGGGGTTGGAATGAGGTTTTAGGGAAGAATCCTATGGAATGGCTGAAAATGTCCGTAAGGTGCTGGCGGGGCTCCTGGTGGGATGTTTTCCGTGCGGCGGGATCCAGTTCCCGGGCTGGGTGTGGAGAGGATGGGAAGGGCTTGGCCTCGTCCCGAGGAGAGGAGTTGGAGGCTTTGATTCCGTTGTTAATTAAGGATTTGTGGAAAATGGTGGGAATGAAAGGGGAAGGTGCAGGAGGAGGATGGTGGGTTCTCCCTGATATTCAGGAAAATGGGAATTTTTGGCCGAAGGAGAGAGCTGGAAAATGGGATGAGATGGGAGAGGCGAGGGGGGAGACGGAAGGGGCTTTCCTGGGATGAGAGCTGGATCCAAAGGGAATTCCAGAGCTCATTCCCGTCTTGCAGGAGGCCAGCTGCAAGAACCACCGCGTCAACCGCGTGGTTTTCCTGGGAAGCACGAAACGGCTCCTGACCACGGGAGTGTCCCGCTGGAACACCCGGCAGATCGCCCTCTGGGACCAGGTGGGTGCCAGGATCCCGCTCCATCCCCAATGGAATTCCCGCTCCATCCCTTCCAGGATCCTGCTCCATCCCTGCTGGAATTCCTGCTCCATCCCTGCCAGGATCCTGCTCCATCCCCAATGGAATTCCTGCTCCATCCCTGCCAAATCCCCACTCCATCCCCACTGGAATTCCCGCTCAGCACCGCCATCGGGCCACGGCTAACACCGGGATTTTCCTGTTTTCCAGGAGGATTTATCCATGCCCCTGATCGAGGAGGAGATCGATGGGCTCTCGGGGCTCCTCTTCCCGTTCTATGATGCCGACACCCACATGCTGTACCTGGCTGGGAAGGTAGGGATGTGCAGAGCAGCGGGATGTGGCATTCCCAGAAAATCCCCCAGCATTGCCCAGGGATTGGGGCTGGAATTATATCATGGAAAGGTTTGGATTGGAAGGGAGTTTAAAATTCATCCAGTTCCATGGATGTCCCTGCCATGGGACAACTTTCCCTATCCCAGCCTGCTCCAGGCCCCAGCCAGCCTGGCCTTGGACACTTCCAGGGATCCCGGGGCAGCCACGGCTTCTCTGGGAATTCCAGCCCAGGCAGGAATTCCTTCCCTGTATCCCATCTGTCCCTGCCCTCTAAATGCTCTTCATCCTGGTTTTTATCTGCCTTCTCATTTCCAAATCCATTCCCATCCCTCTTCCCTGCTGCTCCAGGGTGATGGCAACATCCGCTACTACGAGATCGGCTCGGAAAAGCCCTACCTGAGTTATCTCATGGAATTCCGCTCCCCGGCTCCACAGAAAGGACTGGGTAAGGATGGACGTGCTGCTGCTCCGCTTCCCGGAGCGGGGAAAAGGTGTATGGGGAAGGTTCTGGATTACATGGCACCGGGAAGAGGGTTGGGATTGGGACTGGGATTGGGATTGGGTTAGGATTGGGTTGGGATTGGGTTGGGATTGGGCTGGGATCAGGTTGGGATTGGATTGGGTTTGGGTTTGGGATTGGGATGTGTTTGGATTGGGTTTGGATTGGGATTGGATCGGGATTGGGTTGGGTTTGAGTTGGGTTTGGGTTTGGGTTGGGATTGGATTTGGGTTGGGATTGGGTTGGGATTGGATTGGCTTGACTTTGGGTTGGGATTAGGATTGGGTTGGATTTGGGTTGGGATTGGGTTGGGTTTGGATTGAAATTAGGTTGGATTTGGATGGGATTGGGTTGGGGTTGGGTTGGATTGGGATTGGGTTGGGTTTGGATGGGATTAGGTTGGGTTTGAGTTGGAATTGGGCTGGGATTGGGTTGGATTTGGGTTGGGACTGGGTTGGGTTTGGATTGGGATTGGGTTGGGTTTGGATTGGGATTGGGTTGGGTTTGGATGGGATTAGGTTGGGTTTGGGTTGGATTGGGATTGGGTTGGGTTTGGGTTGGAATTGGGCTGGGTTTGGGTTGGAATTGGGCTGGGTTTGGGTTGGATTTGGATTAGGATTGGGTTGGATTTGGTGGGCGCTATTCCGGCTCCGGAGCATCGGCTTCGGCTCCTGCAGGGCACCATTCCCATCCCTGTGGAGATTCCCACGCGGTGCTGCTGGATCCTGGCCGGGTCCATATCCAGGGACACCATTCCTGCTGTCCCACCTTGCCGTCAGTCCGGGATTCCCGGGATTATCCCAAATAAAAGCTGCTCATCCTTTTCCCACCGTCCCCGCTCTGCACCTCAGAGCCACGACGAGGATGGATCCAGTGGAGCCCCGCGTGTCCCAGTGGAGAGCAGGGATGGGTTGGGCTTTTCCATGGTGGGAATTCCATGCGGATGGCCGATCCCTGTCCCTCTCCGCAGGGGTGATGCCGAAGCACGGCCTGGACGTTTCCGCCTGCGAAGTTTTCCGTTTCTACAAACTCATCACCCTCAAGGGCCTCATCGAGCCCATCTCCATGATCGTCCCAAGGCGGGTGAGTCCTGGAATGCGGGAATGAGCCGGATCCAGAGGGTCTGGGGTGGCTCCGGAGCCGTGGAGATGCCCCACTTGGAGCAATCCCACGGATGGCTCCGTTCCCACCATCCTGGGACCTCTCCGTCCTTACACGTCCCAGGGAGCTTTCAGCCATGGTTTAGCGGGAATGATTTTAGGGAATGTTTCCCTGAGGGATCGGTCTCCCCTGGGGTTTGGGAGTTGTTTCCAGGCAAATATTGCTCGGATCGGGGTTTTCCGGGAAGCAAATCCAGCTGTGCCGGCCAGGGCTGGGTGGAGGACGCAATCCCAGGTTCTCTGCTCCAGCCAGCACTTCCCAAATTTCCTCCCTGTGCCCCACGTTTCCCAACGATCCGGGTGTTCATCCCCTCCGTGGGGGAGGGAATTATTCCCATGTGCCCAGGGAGAGCATTCCGGGATGCCATTGCTCTTCTCTTGCCGTGTTCCCAGTCGGAGACGTACCAGGAGGACATTTATCCCATGACTCCGGGCACGGAGCCGGCCCTGACCCCGGACGAGTGGCTCAGTGGGGTCAACAGAGGTAAAGCCACCAGTGGGGGTATCCCAAAAATATCCGGGATGTAGGAGGGGGCCGCATCCCGCTGATCCGCCGGCTCTCCCTCAGATCCCATCCTGATGTCACTGAAGGAGGGATACAAGAGGAATTCCAAGATCGTCTTCAAGGCGCCGGTGAGGGAGAAGAAAAGCGTGGTGGTCAACGGGATCGACCTCCTGGAGAACGTCCCACCCCGCACGGAGAACGAGGTGGGGCAGCCCGGGAATGGGAATGGGAATGGGAATGGGATGAGCCTGGAAAGGCACTGCTCTGCCGATCTCTATCCCAATGGAGGCGGGAGTGTGGGATCCTTCTAGGGATGGGAGCCCGGGATCCATCCCAGGACCCTTTTCCATGGTAGAATCCCAGGATTCTTCCCAAGGTGGGAGCCTGGGACCTTTCCCACAGTGGGAGACCGGCATCCACCCCAAGGCCCTTTCCCAGGGAGAAAAACCGGGATCCATCCTGCGACCCTTTTCCAGAGTGGGAGCCTGGGATCCATCCCATGACCCTCTCCCACGCTGGGATCCTGGGATCCAGGGGCAGCCACAGCTTCTTTGGGAATTCCATCCCAGCCTCTCCCTACCCTCCCAGGGAGGAATTCCTTCCCAAAATCCCATCAAAATCTCCCGTCCTTCAGTTCAAATCCATCCCCTTGTCCCCAGAATCAGCCGAGTTATGGCTCATTCCCAAAAATCCTGGGATGAGTGGCTGGTGTGATCCCATCAGCTCCATCCCCTCATCTCCATCCTCCTTTTCCAGCTCCTCCGGATGTTCTTCCGGCAGCAGGATGAGATCCGGCGGCTGAAGGACGAGCTCTCGCAGAAGGACGTTCGGATCCGGCAGCTGCAGCTGGAATTAAAGAACTTCCGGAATATCCCGAAGAACAATTGACTCCAGGGACATTTTCTAAATCAATTCCTTTGTTTCTACTCCGCCCCTGAATTCCTTGGATCCACTCACCCACAACACAATTCCGGAATCTGCGGCTGCCGAGAGCCTGGAATCACGTCGTGCGCGTCTTGTCCGGCACTAATCCCGCTCTAACCCGATCCCCGGGAAAGCCCGGAGGCTCCCAGTAAGTCGGAGCCGTGTCCGTTCCGTCGGGATGAGCCAGCCCGGGCGGATTCCCGGGAAAGCGCGATGCTTCCTTGCTATTAATTTCTTTTCCTATGCAAAGATGTGACAGCGGGAGCGGAACTGGGAAAAGGGCGGGAAGTGGGAAGGGCTTGATCGTCAGAGGGGGTGTCCGTGTGGGAATCTGGGATCCTTCCTGATGTGGGAGCTTGGGATCCTTCCCATGGTGGGAAACCAGGATCCTTCCTGTTGAGGTAAACCGGGATTCTTCCCATGGTGGGAAACCAGGATCCTTCCCGTTGAGGTAAACTGGGATCCTTCCCATGGTGGAAACCTGGAGCTCTTCCCATGGTGGAAAACTGGGATCCTTCCCACAGTGGGATCCTGGGATCCATCCCAGGACCCTTTCCCATGTTGGGATCCCAAGACTCTTCCCACGCTGGGATCCCGGGATCCTTCCCACGGTGCCGGGGCTGCGGCACGGCCGGGATGTGGCGGGAGGAGCCCATGGGAAGGGATCTGCTCCAAGATCCTTTAAAATAACAAAACCCGCCTGGAATTCCCGCCCAGAGAGGGATTTTTGCTCCCTCCGCCTGTGAAAAGCGGGATTTTCCCTCCTCCTGCCCGCCGGGAAGGGGCCACGGAGCAGGGGGAAGGATATTCCTGGGGGTGCTGCCCCAGGGATGGATCCCGACGGATGGATCCCGAGGGACACCCCCGGAGCGCTCGCTGGGCTTGGCACGTTGGACAATCCCGGGATTGATGGAATTTGCCCGGAGCACAGGGAACGACACCGGATCCTGCTGGTTTTTCCTGGAGATCCCTATTTCCACTCAATCCAAGTTGCTGAAATTCCCGGCGCTCCTGGTGCGGCTCCGTCCCGTCCGTGTCCCGCGTTCCCGGTGTTCCCGGCGTTCCCTGCTGCGTTCCATGTGCTGTCATTCCCGATTATTTATGCTCCCACGGGATAGTGATGGAATAAAATCTTTTCAGGATACCAGCGGCGCCTTCCTGCCTTTCCTTCTCCATCCAGGGGCTCCGGGGGATCTGCTCTCGCCTCAGGGTTGGGGGGATCCCAAGGGAAATTCTGGGATGAGCTCCTCTGGGAAAGGGATTCGCCGGTGGCCGGAGTGGGGAGCAGCCACAGATGGATCCTGGAATAATTTGGGATGGAAAGGAATTTAAATCCCATTCCACAGGCAGGGACGGCTCCCGCTATCCCAGGACACTCCAACCTGGCCTTGGAAAATTCCAGGGATTGGGAATCCAGAACTTCTCTGGGAATCTGTGCCAGGGCTTTCCTACGCTCGCAGGCAGGAATTCCTTCCCGATATCCATGGAAACTCCCTCTCTTTCCGTTCTCCTCCCATCCCATTCCCACAGATCCTCCCAAAATTCCATCCCTGTTTTCTCCCGGCCCCAAATTCCCAGGTCAAAATTCCTCGTCATCCAGAAGGCAGCCAGCATGGAAACGGGGGTTGATTCGAAGCTTTATTCCCGTTTTTTTCCTGGTGTTGGGAATGCGTTCCCGGCTTTATCCTGCCTCAGGCCTGGAAGGAAAATCCAGGTCGGGATTTTTTAGGGATGCTTAGGGAGATCTTGGAATTCTCATGCGGATCCAGGTGAGATTCCTGATATCCCACGGCCTCCAAGGGATCCCCTGGAAGGGGAGATCCAACGTTTTTCCTTGGATCCATGGAAACGAGGCCGATTCCGGCTGGGAGTGGGGCTGGTTAACGAGCTCCAGGAACATTCCCGCCAGTTCCGGCACGATCCGCACGGTCTCGGGAGGCCGGAGCAGGACGTGGCTCCAGGGATGCCTTTGGAACGTGGATTTCCTCCAAGAGCTCCCCGAAGGTTTGGGATTTGCCAGAATTCCCAGGAAAAGCCTTGCCCCAGGATCCGGCTGCTCCTCCTGCGGCTCCCCTCTGCCAGTGACAGCTCCGGCTCTTCCCAGCGTTTCCCCGTCTCCATCCGGCTGCTGTTCCAAGCAGGAATTCCCGTTTGAGGGACAGGACGGGATCCAGAGGCTGGGACGGAGCGGTGGCGCCGCGTGCCGGGATCATTCCCAGCAGGAACAGCGGGATTATCCCAAATCTCCCGCTGTCCCCGCCTGCGGAGCTGCTCCAGCTCCGCATCCCAAATTCCCGAGGACCTGGAGCTGCTGGAGCAATTCCAGAGGAGGCCCTGGAGCTGCTCCGAGGGCTGGAGCCCCTCTGGAGCCAGGCTGGGAGAGCTGGGAATGTTCACCTGGAGAAGGGAAGGCTCCAGGGAGAGCTCAGAGCCCCTTGCAGGGCCTAAAGGGGCTCCAGGAGAGCTGGAGAGGGATTTGGGACAAGGGATGGAGGGACAGGACACAGGGAATGGCTTCCCACTGCCGGAGGACCGGGATATCGGGACATCGGGACATGGGGATAGGTGTGGATTTTCTGGTTATTTCTGGGTGGCTCCCTGGGTTTTCCAGGGTTTAATCCAAGCAGCGAATCCCTAATTCCCAGTTTTCTCCCTGCCATCCTTCTCCCTGGTTTCATTCCAAAGCCTCCCGCCCATTCCCCGGATTTCCAGTCCCCTCCAGGACCCTCAGGAATGCCCAAATTCCCATCGATCCGCAGCCTTTCCCAAGCTTTCCCCAGGCCTAAATCCAGGCTGGAATTGCACCTTTCCCACCCTCACACTTCCAGGGATTCCAGGATTTCAGGGAAAAGGCTCGGGGCGCTCTGGTGTCCGGCAGAATCCGCCCCGTCCCTCTCCAGGTCCCATGGGATGATTCCTTTCCTGGTTTTTCCCTTTTCCCGGTTTTTCCCTTTCCCGGTTTCCCCTTCCCAGCCCTCCCTGCTCATCCCAAGGATCCTGACCTACTTTTGCTTCCCGGAGTTTTCCCTTTGTTCGAGGCTTCCCAGCCGCGGGTTTCTCAGGATGCTCCGTTCTCCAGGATTTTGTGGGGCCCTGCTTAAAGTTAAAACCGGAATTGAGATTAAAATTCCCAGGAAAATCTGGGATCGGGAATGGGAATGAACAGGACGCAGAGGACCCGCTCCGGGCGGATTTGAATTGGGAATTTTCCGAGGATTTCCTGGGGCTGATCCCTCCTTTTCCCGATATCCTTAAAATCCAGGGAAGCTTTTCCTTCGGGTCCAGCCCCCCCGGATTCCGCAGCTCCAGCCCCGCATTCCGGGGCTCCGCTGGAAGCACAATTCCCTCGGGGCAGATCCGGAGGAATTTTGATGGATTTAGTCTGGTTTTTAGGAATTTTGCACTGCAGCCTTTGGACCCGAGGGAGGATTCCCACATTCCCACTTCTCCATCCTCTGAATCCCACTTTTTCCACCCCTAAATTCCCACTTTTCCCTTCCAAAAATCCCACTTTCCCAGCCCCACATTCCCACTTTTTCCACCTCCAAAATCCCACTTTTCTCTCCCCACATTCCCACTTTTCCATCCTCTAAATCCCACTTCTTCCCTTCCCACATTCCCACTTTTCCACCCTCAAATCCCACTGTTCCACCTCCACATTCCCACTCTTTCCTCCCCACATTCCCACTTTTTCCACCTCCCGATTCCCCCTTTCCCAGCCCCACATTCCCACTTTCCCAGCCCGCTCATCCCACCATTCCTTGTTTTCCGGCAGCCACACGTTTCGCAGCGATCCGGCCATTCCCGCTTTGCCATTCCGGGTGTTTTCCTGGAAGGAATTCCAGAGGCGGAATTTGTATCAAAAGCTTTTATTGAAATTCCTCAAAGCCAAACAGACAAAAAACTCCAAAGGTGGCTCTGCCGGGCCCCCAAATTCCCAAAAAACCCCGGGAGCCGCTGGATTCCCACAGCCGGCAGCTTTCCTGGGCAATACAAGTCACTTCCAGAGGGATTTTTCCCGCGGGATCTGTACATTCCCCAAGGATTTTCCGTGTTTTTGCCTCCCACGAGGTAAGAAAATACAAATTTTCTGGAATTTCCATGGAATTCCCGGCGTCTCCTGGTATTCCTGGCTTTTTGGGTGGAGAATTTGGGATTTTCCAAGCGGTTTCTCCGGGATTAGGGGCGGATATTCCGGAGAAAGCTGCTTGGGAAGGGCAGGAGGAGTTGGGTTTATTCCAAGTGGTGAATTGAGGTCGGGAAATTCGGGAATTTGGGATGGTTTTCTGGAGAGATTCCCATTTGTTTTCCATGCCTGCCATTTCCAGGGATTTGGCTGCGCTCCAGCCGTGAAAATTCCCCCCCAAAAATTCCCTCCAAACCCACCCCCCCTCCAAAAAATCCCCTGAAAATAATAAAAACAATTCCCAAAAAAGCCGAAAATTCCCTCCCAAAATTCCAGGAAAACTCACAACACACCGGGATTGCCAATGAGCAGCTCCGACCCCATCCCAAACAATCCAACATTCCCAAAAAACCGACGTTTGGTCGCTATTTACAACGAGGAAAAGCCCGGGGAATTCCCAACGCTGGGGAAAAGGGGCTGGAAATGGCGGCCATTCCCAAAAAACCACGGAGCGAGGCGCTGCTCCCACCCCAGGGAAGAGGCCTGGCTCACATTCCAGCAGTGTCTCCCAGAAAAAAGTGGAGATTTGGGGATCAGAGGTGGGAAAATCCCGGCTCATCCACGGATCTCAACTCGGTTCTCTCCTCGTTTCCGCTTCCGGGATGTCCGAGCTCCGCTTCCAAGAATTCCCAAACTCAGGTTCCTACTCAACTCTCGCAGCTCCAGGGACTCCGGGAAGGGATCCAAAGGAAGAAATTCCCAAAGAATTCCAGGAGGAGTGGCAGTAAAAATAGGATTTTATTCCCGTGCCCACCCTCGCTCGGTTCCCACAGCAACGTTACAATCCGGAAAAAAAAACCAACGGAAAAAAAAAAAAAAAAAAAAATCGGGAAAAGAAAAGGAATTCCAAAGGGTCGGGAGGTGGGAAAAGAGGGAATTCCGGGATAAAAACAGTCAAATCACAAGAGGGAATCTCCCGGGAAGGAAGGGGCGCCTCAGTCGTCCTCGTCGCCCTCGTCCTCCGGCTCTCGTTTCCTCTTCTGGCCCCGCTCTTCCTCTGGAAAACACAAACAATTCCCGTTATTCCCGGCCGCGGCGGCATTCCCGCTGGGCGGGGCCGGCGTTTGCCCTGGGAGCGAGGCGCTGCAGCCGCAGGAAAAGCGGGATCGGGACGGGCTCCGTACCGGCCTCCTCCTCGTCCTCCTCGTCGTCCACCTCGCCGTCGTTGTAGCCCTCCTCGTCCTCCTGCGAGGACAAGGAAAAGCGGGATGAGAAGCTCGGCATCGGCCCGGGATCCTTCCCGACAGCCCTTTTCCCGAGGCCTTGGAGCCGCTTCCCAGGGGGCCGGTTCGGGATGGAACAGCAGGAATCCGGCACTGAAGGGCCGGGAATTCCCGAGCTGCGCCTGGCAACGGGGCTGCCCTTCCCGACTCCGGGAAAACCGGGATTTGTTGGAGCGCGTTCCTCCGGAGCCTCGGGGGTGGACTGGGGAGGCTGAGGAACATTCCAGAGGGGTGGGAGAGGGGGCGGGGCTGCAGGAGAGGGAAAACAGCTTCCCACAATCCCCTTTTCCTTCCTCAATCCCATTCCCACCCTCGCAACCCCATTTTCTCCCTTCCCAATCCCATTTTCCCCCCTCAATCCCATTCTCCCTTCAAGCCCATTCCCACCCTCCCAATCCCAGTTTTTCCCTTCTCTCATCTCATTTTCCCTCCCTAATCCCATTTTCTTTCCTGCAATCCCATTTTCCCCCCCTCCCAATCCCATTCTCCATTCAATCCCATTTTCCCTCCTCTGATCCTATTTTCCCCCCTCAATCCCATTTCTCTCCCTCCCATCCCATTTCCCCCCTTCCCAATCCCATTTTCCCCCTCCAGTTCCACTTCCCCTCCTTCCAGCCCTTTTCCCCTCCCTCAATCCCATCCCCCACCCCCCCAATCCCATTTTTCCCCCATCCCCATCCTAAAACTCCTCAAATCCCAGATTTGAGCCCTTTCCTGCCCAGCCCTTCCCAGTCGGATCCCGCTGATTCCCGCTGTGGAATTCCAAGCCTCACCTCCTCGTCTCCGCTCACATCCTCCTCTTCCCCTTCCTCCTCCTCCTCCTCATCCTCCTCGTCCTCCACTACCTGAGCGTCATCATCGTATTCCTCCTCTGGAAAAACAAAATCCATGGAAAACTTTTCCTCATTCCACCCCAAACCCTGGCAATCCAAGTGGAGAATTCCTTAGGGATAGCACGGGATTGGCGGCAGCTCTGGGAATGCAGGGTCAGAGTTGCTCATGGAGCCTCCGGCTGCTCCACTTCCCACTGTTCCCAAGGATTTGGGAGCTGGAGGATATCCTGGCTATTCCAGGAATCCGGAGCAGAACTTTCCCATTATCCAGCGGGAGCCCTCCCAGGGACACAAAATTCTGGCCTATTCGGGAATTCCCGAAAGGAAAGCCCCCAAATCCGACCATTCCCAGCAGAAAAGCGGGAAGTGCGGAGCCCCCGGAGTGTTTTCCGTGTGTTTGGGAGCTTTTGGGAAGTGGCCCTTCCCAGAGCTCCCACTCAGCATTCCCGGGAAAAGTGCACATCCAGCTTTTCTGCTTTGCTGCGCCGCTGGGATGGGAGAATCCAGCAAATTCCCCGGGATCAGCCGGATCCGCAGCCAGGGATGGCTCCAGGGGCAGCCGGGGAAAGGCGGCACCTAAAGCACTGGGATGCCCCAGAATTCCCTGGAATTCTGGCGTGTTCCTTCCTCAGGGCCTGGCTCGGAACTGGGAATTCACTGGAGCTCCCCCGTGTTTTCCATGCACTTCCCTAATTCCTGCTTTTTTCCATGCCCAAGCTGCTTCTCCCCTCACCCTTTTCCATGAGGATTTCCACAATTCCAGGACATCCCCGTTCCTTCCATTCCTTCAGTCCCTTCCCTTGGTTCCTTCCTTATCCCACCCCTCCATTCCCAGATTGAGGAATGGGATTTTCCAGGCCCTGCCACCTCCTCCCCACATTCCTTTGGGATGCGGGAGCTGCCAGGAATCCCACCTCCTCCATCCCACGTACCATCCTCATCCTCCTCCTCGTCATCCAGGCCCTCCACGTATCCCTCGGCGTCGGAATCCGGCGCTTCCTTGTCATCCCGGTCTTTCACTAGGGATAAAACTGAGGAAGTTGCTCCTTCAGGCCCTGCCAGGCTCCTTCCCGCCATTCCCTCATTCCTTTCCTGGCTCCTTCCCGCCATTCCTCCTTCCCGCCATTCCCTCATTCCTTTCCTGGCTCCTTCCCGCCATTCCCTCATTCCTTCCCCTCATTCCTTTGGGACACTCAGCTCCTCTCCCTGATTCCTGTCCCTCATTCCCTCAGGACATTGAGATCCTTCCCCTCATTCCTTTGGGAAAATGAAGTTCTTTCCCTCATTCCTTTCCCTCATTCTTTCAGGACACCCAGGTCCTTGCCCTCATTCCTTCCCCTCATTCCCTCATTTCTTTCCCTCATTCCCTCATTTCTTTCCCTCATTCCCTCATTTCTTTCCCTCATTCCCTCAGGTCCCTCCCCTCATTCCTTCCCCTCATTTCTTTCCCTCATTCCCTCAGGTCCTTGCCCTCATTCTTTCCCCTCATTCCCTCCCCTCATCCCCTCATTCCATCCCCTCATTCCATTCCCTCATTCTTTCCCCTCATTCCATCCCCTCATCCCCTCATTCCATTCCCTCATTCCCCCACCTCGCTTCCTCAGGTCCTTCCCCTCATTCTTTCCCCTCATTCCCTCATTTCTTCTCCTCATTCCCTTCCCTCACTCTCTCAGGCACTTTCCCTCATTCCATCCCCTCATTCCCTCATTCCCTTCCCTCACTCTCTCAGGTCCTTCCCCTCATTCCCTCATTCCATCCCCTCCCTCCCTCATTCCATCCCCTCATTCCATCTCCTCATTCCCTCACTCCATTCCCTCATTCCCTCCCCTCCCTCTCTCAGGTCCTTCCCCTCCCCTCCCTCCCTCAGGACCCCGAGCTCGCTGTTCCCGCCCTTCTCCTCCCCCAGCAGCTCCAGGAGCGGGTTGTGATCCCACCTCCTCCATCCCACGTACCATCCTCATCCTCCTCCTCGTCATCCAGGCCCTCCACGTATCCCTCGGCGTCGGAATCCGGCGCTTCCTTGTCATCCCGGTCGTATCCATCGAGGTACGTCAGCTGCGGCAGCAGCTTGAAGACGTTTTCTCTGTAGTCGTTCAAGTTGGTCACCTCACAGTTGAACAGGTCTAAGCTCTTCAGGTTTTCCAACTTTTTCTGGGAAAACAAAGGAATTCCAGAGGTTTGCTGGTGCAGGAATTCCCTCCGAAGGCAAGGATGCCACGGGGAATGTGCTCAAGGGATTCCTGGGGGTGTTTTGGGCTCTCCCAGTTGGGATCTGGGATGGGAAAGGCTCTCCCTGGAGTCCAGAACTTCCCAAAAGTTAAATTTGGGAAGAGCTCTGAACCGCTCTGGGAATAACTGATGTGCAGGGAGTTATCCCAAAGGAATTCTTGCAGATGGAAGCAGGAATGGAGCATTTGGACACAAGAATTTTGCCAAGAGAGCTTTAAAAAATGGAATGATTTTTCCTCAGCCTATGGAAAATGAAAAAACACATGGAAACAGAACAGGAATTCAGCTCCTGGGGTTTTGTGGGACTTCTTTTTGGGAAGAGGTCTGCAGTGCCCACAGCACTTGGGAATCCTAATAATAAAATCCCACGGAAATGAGGATTTGTATTAAGGCTTATCCATGGATAAGGAACAGCAACTCTTAGGGAATCTCTCCCTTCCCTTTAATGTGGAAAGCACTGGGGAAAAAGGGCTGGAACTGGGAAAACTGGGAGCACTGGGAGCAGCTCCAGGCCTCCCTGTGAGCTTAACAGTGCTGCAGGAAAGGAGATCCATGAAGGGAAGGGCTCCTGGAGGGGTTTTAATGGGAATTTTTGAGCCTGGAGATGGATCCAGAGCCCACAGAATCCTGGGAAGCTGCGGTGATTCCCGCCGGGAATGGGGGAGCCCGGCCCGGCAGCCACTAGAGGGAAGCAGCGGCTCACCGGGAACAGGGAGAGGGACTTGGGATGCGGGCCTGGATCCCTGGATTAGCCGGGATATTGGGAAGGAAGGAGAGGGAAAGGCCCTGGCACAGGTTCAAGGAGCCACATTCCCTGGAAGTGCCCAAGGACAGGCTTGGAGCAACCTGGGAGAGCTCGAGCTATTCCAAAGGGTTGGAATGGGATTAATCCCATTCCTTGGAGCAAAACCAACTCACCAGGACTTGGGATCTGTGCCTAGATCCAGGGATAAGCGGGATTTTGGGAGGGAATGAGGGGGAAAGGCCCTGGCACAGGTTCAAGGAGCCACATTCCCTGGAAGTGCCCAAGGCCGGGCTTGGAGCAAGCTGGGATATTCCAAGGGCTGGTATTCCAAGCCCTGGTATTCCAAGGGCTTTGGAGCGGGATGAATGCCACTGCTTGGAGCAATCCCAACTCACCAGAGGTTCTATTGTCCCGAGATCTTTAATTTTGTTGCCGCTTAGGTTTAGGTGCGTGAGGTTCGGACACTTCTCTGCCAACACTTCCAGGCCTCCTGAGATTCTGTTGTCGCTCAGCTCGAGCTGCAAAGGGCCCAAAAACATCCTCAAAAATCCCATTTCAGCCCATTCCAGCCCCTTTTCCACAGGCAGGGAAGGGAAAAGGGACGGATTTGGCCCGGGGAGGTGGAATTTACCTTCTTGAGTTTGTTTAACTTTGGTAAATTTGCGACTGAGGTTAAGCCGACGTTGATTGTGCTGAGGAATTCCAGCTCCTCAAACTCATCCGTGAGGCCCTCGATTTTCCCTTCGAACGACCTGCAGTTGTCCAGAACGAGCTCTTTCACCTGGAAAGGGAAGAAATCGAGGAGAAATAGAAGGAATTCCAAGGAATTGGTAGGAATCGGGAGGTTTTCAACAGCAAAGCGCAGGAATTTGGGGGATGCGTTGAGAAGAAAGCCCAGATCAAGGCAGTGCTCCCACACAGCGTGGGAAGAAACCCCCAAATTCCCCAAATAAATTCCCAAATTACTCATTGGGCTGAAATTCAGGTGGAAAATACGTGGATCTTGTCCCTCAACTGTGTTTCATTATCAGGATTCTCCAGAGGATCCATGTGGGGATAAACAGAGTTTTTTCCCCCTCACGTTCTCCGCATGCCCCCGGAGTTCCCACCAAAAACTATTCCGGCTCAAAATACCTTTTTAAAATTAAATAATGTTAGTTAAATGAATTATTTAATTGAAATAATATCATTGAAACTAATACTAAACCATTTAAACAGCTAATCCTGCCCATAAACTGATCTAGAATTAATTAATCATGGAAATCATTGTTATTCCGTTCTGTTACAAACGAATCCTTTGGCTCGGGAGAAGTCTGTGGTAAAGGTGACAGAGAATTCCTAAAAAAATATGGAAACCTGAGTAAAAGTATCCCAAAAATCCACTCCCAAATGATGAATTTTTCGACTAAGAAGTATTAAATTCCACACAACTCCTGGGATATGACAATGTTTTGGTAAAACGCATGGAAAAGCTGCTGGATCTTTCCAACCCCTGGAAAGCGGGAGCACCCCTGGCCCTCATCAGCAGGGAGAGTGGATGTGGGATTTTAGGGAAGAGCTCCAAGGGTTTTCCTGGGGAGTTGGAGGGATGTGGTGGGGGATGAGGCAAGGGGAGGCTCCCAGTGTCACAGCACTGGCCCCTTATCTCCTGTGCCAGGTGCAGAGCGACAGGGGAGATAAAGGCCCCAAAAGGGGAGAGAATGGCCCCAAAAGGGGAGAGAATGGCCCCAAAAGGGGAGAGAATGATCCCAGGGTGGAGAAAAAGTCCCCAAAAGGGGAGAGAATGGCCCCAAAAGGGGAGAGAATGGTCCCAGGGTGGAGAAGAAGTCCCCAAAAGGGGAGGGAATGATCCCAGGGTGGAGAAAATGGCCCCAGAAGGGGAGGGAATGATCCCAGGGTGGAGAAAATGGCCCCAAAAGGGGAGAAAATGGCCCCAGAAGGGGAGGGAATGATCCCAGGGTGGAGAAAAAGTCCCCAAAAGGGGAGAGAATGGCCCCACAAGGGGAGGGAATGATCCCAGGGTGGAGAAAATGGCCCCAGAAGGGGAGGGAATGATCCCAGGGTGGAGAAAAAGTCCCCAAAAGGGGAGAGAATGGCCCCAAAAGGGGAGAGAATGATCCCAGGGTGGAGAAAATGGCCCCAAAAGGGGAGGGAATGATCTCAGGGTGGAGAAAATGGCCCCAAAAGGGGAGAGAATGGCCCCAAAAGGGGAGAGAATGATCCCAGGGTGGAGAAAAAGTCCCCAAAAGGGGAGAGAATGGTCCCAGGGGTGGAGAAAATGGCCTCAAAACGGGGAGAGAATGGCCCCAAAAGGGGAGGGAATGATCCCAAGGTGGAGAAAATGGCCCCAAAAGGGGAGAGAATGGTCCCAGGGGTGGAGAAAATGGCCTCAAAACGGGGAGAAAATGGCCTCAAAACGGGGAGAAAATGGTCCCAGGGGTGGAGAAAATGGCCCCAAAACGATGGGAGAAAACATTCCCAAAAGAAGAGAGAATGGCCCCAAAACGGGGGGAGAGAATGGCCCCAAAACGGGGGGAGGGGAAACATCCTCAGGTGTGGAGAACATGGCCCCAAGGGCCTGGGTGTTGTTTGGGGGGTCCTTTCCCGGTGTTTTTTTTCATTGGGTACACCATCACCAATCCCAGATTCCCGAAATGCACTCCAGCCTGGCTGGAAGTGCTCCTTTTTTACCTAAATTGCTCACTTTTATCCCAAACTTCCTGGGATTCCCGTCCCTCTGCAGCCAGAGTGAGTTTTCCTGGGCTCTGTGGAACTCCACGAGAAGGGCCCACCCATCCCAGGAACAGCTCATTTTTCCCCTATAAACTTTTCCCCTAAATCCCAGGAAAAGCCCTTCCCCTGCACTGCACGGTGCACAGGGGTTGTTTCCATGTGGGAAAAATAATGCTGGGATTGGGATAAAGAACCCGCAGGAATGTGAGCAGAAACACGGAATAACAGCTCAGCTCCCAGCAAGGACAATTAATATGCAAATATTTCATTTCCTTAATTTTTCTTCCTGCAATCCTGCTGCACAGGGAAGAATCCGACGGAGTTTTCCAGCTCCAAACATCCTTGGATTTCTAATTAAATCCCTGGAGTGAAAAGGGAAAGGAGCCCAGAGCAATAGGAGAGCACAAGGGAATCGTGGAGAGGAGGAGGGGCAGTGTCAGACAGGAGAAATCCATGGTTTTCCTGGAATTAGGATAAGGAATGACTCCAAAGTTTTCCAGGGTGAAGAGTTCTTCTTCCCGAAGAATCCCAGGGTGGGGAGAGGAAACCCAAGACCAAGGCAGTGCTCCTGATCCCACAGAGATGAGGGAAAAACGAACCCCAAAATTCCCCACATAAAACTCCCAAACCACTCACTCACCACCTTGAAATTTACATGGGGAAAAAAAACCAATCCAAGAAGTGAAGAAAAAACCGTGGATCTCTTCCCTGGGCACTGTTTCATCATCAGGATTCTCCAGAGGATCCTTTCGGGGGTAAACAAAGAGTTTTTCCCCTCATCTTCCCCACACGCGCCCCCGGAGTTCCCGCCAAAACAAAAAGGGCGGGAAAAGGGCAATGGAGGCGACTCCTCCTGATCCGGGTGTCCCTGCTCCGTCACCTCAGCCCAACAGCCACGGACACGGAGCCAGGACACCCCGGGATTCACACCGGGAAGAAGCTCAAGGTGTGGGTTTTGCCCCAGAGGAGTTTGGGAATTGCTCACGGGGAATTTTGGGGGCTGAGGGGAGTGGGAAGGGAGGGAAGGGGAGGGGAGGGAATGCGCCCAAAGCTCGCCCGCTGAGGGACAAAGAGCTCCTGCCCTGATCCAGGAGGGGGGATATCCATCCCTCCATCCTCCCTGAGCACGGAAAACAGGGAACTGGACAAAAAACCCCAGGGAACTGGACAAAAATTCCCTCAGGAGCAGAGCGGAGATTTAAGGAAGAGCTGGAAACAGCCTTGGATGCAAAGGAAAAGCCTTTAGCACGAAGGCAAATGATCCAAGTGCCTTTTTTTTCCTTTTAGTTTGCATTTTTTGAGAATCTTGGAATGTTTTAGGTTGGAAGGGACTTTTAGGATCATCCCATTCCAACCCTGCCATGGAATTTTTTAGGGAAGGCTGTTTCCTCCCCACTTTTCAGGAAGTTTTGATGCACAAGTGCCACGTTCCCACCTTCCCTGTTGGCACAGCCAACAAATCCATGGAGAAACCTCCTGGAATCCTGCAATCCACGTTTGGAAAGCTTGGATGAGTTCCGAGGCTGTTTGGGAAGAGCAGAGCACCTTCCCAACCCTTCCCAAAAGCAACACGGTGTCGGTGCTTATGGTGTTAACTCCCTGAATCCCTGGAAACAACAGCATTCCCAACAAAATTCCAGGAGGGCTCTATGTCCTAAGAATCCCCAAGGAAATCCAGGTGTGCCAAAGGAGAAGGAACTGGGTTTGTGGGATTTTTCCCAACACCCCACAGCTCTCTGCCTCCAGCCCTGCACATCCCACTCCAGCTTTTCCACGGCACATTCCCTCTCCATAAAATCCCGGGAGTTTCAAGGAGGAGCAGCCGCGGCACTCGGGAGAGGCCGTCGCTTTCTGCAGCCCCTCCGACAGGGAACTTTTCCAAGGATTTGGCTGCCACACAGAGATCCCTTCTCCGTGCTGAGCCCTCTGGAGGGACGCTGGATCTCATCCAGGCTCGCTGCATCCCGACAGGAGCACAGAGCTGGCAGTGTGTGCACAGGGAAGCGGGAACGCGACCGCATTCCAGCTAAACCAGCTCCCCGGAGTCCAGCAGCACTGGAATCTCCTCCTCGTTTGTGTTTCAGGAGTTCTGGGAATATTGAGGAAAATTCCACCTCCTGAATCCCTCCAAAGAGCTGAATTTCCCTGGCAGTGTGTAAAAGCAACAATTTTGCCGCCTTTTTCCTCGCTTTTTGTCACCGAAATACGGGATAAACCTTTCCGGACCCAGGAATCCTGGAGCACACCTGGATGAGGTGAGGGGATGCAGGTGGATCCCACGGAAATCCCTGTGCCGCTCCAGGTGGACACATCTGGGATTAAGAATCCCCCGGGAATTTGTGTCCAAAAGCAGCACCAAAGATCTGGAAATCCAAGTCACGTATCCTTAACTCCGTCCCTACACCACGGAGCAGGGATAAGCACTCATGGAATATCAACCACAGGACCTGTACTTATCCCAAAAAACTGCTACCCGCTGGAAAAGCCACACCCACAGGCCCAAACTCCATGGGAACACTCCCTGGAATGCGCTCCCAAGGGAATGTTTGGGATAAAAGCCAGGCTGCAGGCGCCAGGTTGGTTGGTTCCCAGGGCGAATCCAGAATCCATTGGATTGGGATATCCCACCTGGAGCAGCTGCAGCTTCCCAGTGTTCCTCACCCAGCCTTTGTCCCAGATTCTGTTCCTGACATTCCCGGCTGCTTCCAGCTTGTGACATCCCGGCTGGGGATGCTCCCTCTGGATTGAACGTTCCCTGGAGCTCCTGAGGGCTTTCCTACCATCGCTCTACACTGTTTGATAAGCAGGGCTCTTGTCTCTTCCCGGAATTCCCGGTTCCCAAAGGCACAGCCACGGGATCCCCAGGGAGCATCCAACCTACTCCAAGGGCAGGAACAGGGAACTCTTTGGAAGCAGCCACTGGATTTCACCGAATTCCAAATGACATCCGAGACCTGGAGCTTCTCCAGAGGGGGCCTTATCACCACATCCCAAGTCATGGAATTGCTGAGCTTGGAAAAGCCCTCCGAGCTCACCGAGTCCAAGCCGGGACTGAGTCCAGCCCCGCCAGAGCTCTGAGTGCCACATCCAGGAATTCCTCGGGAATCCCGAGCGATGGGGACTCCAAACCTCCCGGGGCAGTTCCAGTGTTTACAGCCCTTTCCAGGAGGGAATTTTCCCAACTTCCCACCTGGGCCTCCCCCAGCACAGCCGGAAGCCGTTCCCGCTCATCCCGTCCCTGTTCCCTGGGAGCAGATCCCGATCCCGCTGCCTGCCCCCTCCTGTCCGGGAGCTCTGCAGAGCCACAGGATTCCTTCCTCATCCTCCTTTTTTTCCAGGATAAACCGGGAAAAAAGCCAAAGTCTCTCCTTCAGAAAATCTCCACTCCACGGGCAGGGAGAGGCAGGAATTTGGGCCCAAATTCCCAAATCCCGGTGCGTCCTTAAAGGCGACAGAAGGACAGAGAGCAGCCACGCAAGCACTCGGAATTTGGGGAATTTCTTGCTCTCCCAAGCCTGTGGAGTCCAGGAAAAGCCTCGGCTCTCTCTCCAGTAAGGAATGACCTCGCTGCCTCCTGTGTCCTGCTGCGTCCTGCCCGTATTCCCCATCGATCCTCACACGGATGCGGGAATCCTGAGCAGAAATGGATCTCCTCAGGTTCCCGCTCCGCTGGCTTTGTGCTGCAGCGTTGGAGGGAAGCCCGCCCGCCCTCCACAGGCACAACATTCCCGGTTTTTTGGGCAGGGCGTGGCAAGGCTCAGAAGTTGGGAAGAGCTGGGGCAGGGCTGGGATGGAATTCCCAGACAAGCTGTGGCTGCCCCATCCCTCTGGAGCGAGTCGGGCAAGGCTTGGAGCAGCCTGGGATAGTGGGAGGTTCCCTGCCCAGCTCAAGGATGAGCTTTAAGGTCCTTCCCACCCAAATTATTCCGTGGAATTCCATGGGATTCCACGATCCTGCAGCAGCCCACGTCCATGGCCAGCTCCGAGTGCGGACAAGGATTCCCCACACTGATGTTGGAAGCTTTCCCAAAATTCCAACTGGAGCTGACGAACTGCCTGAATTTCCCATTCCGATCCCACCTGGAATGTGACCAGGCCAACAAAAGCTTGGATGAGCATCCGACTCGATCCCTGGATTGACGGAGCTGCTCCCATGAGCCAATCCCTGCTCCAAGATCGTTCCTTGACCCCCAAACGTCCCCAAGCCGGAGAACCCAATTAAAATCATTAACTCATTCATTCATTAATGAAATCCAGCCTCCTTTTCCAGCTGCAATTCCAAGCCCTCCGTGATCCAACCCTGCGTGATCCCAGCCTGCGTACGGCTCCCACGGAAAACAAGCAAGGAGAGCATGGAATATCTCCAGCCCGGATCAGAGCAGCTGCTGGGCCGCCCCGTGTCCGCTCGGCCGCAGCTCCGGAGCTGCTGAGCTCTTCCCGGTTTTCCAGAGCTGGAATTCTGCCCACAGCAGGGAGGGCAGCAGGTGCCATGGCCCGTGGCCACCGGGGATTCCCGTTCCATGGGATTCCCATTCCATGGGGGGAGCCTCAGCTGCTCCTGCTGCTCAGGAATGAGGATGTGACCTGGGGCAGGATTAGATTCCCCAGGGAAGGGGAAATTCCCGAGGTGTTCCATCCTTTTCCTGGGTGACATCGGGGGACAGCGGATGGATTTCCTTCCCCAAAGCCGCACAGGATTCAGGATTTTTTTCGGGAATAGCTGAGATGGGATCAATTGATTTCCAACCAGTTATCCATGACCATCTCCTGGCTGGGAATGTACTGGGAAGAGAATCCCAAGAAAATCCTGGGGCAAGGAGAGATGCTGCAGGAAAGCGGCCACGGAACACAGCCCAATTCCCTGGAAATCCAGCAGCCGGAGGATTGAGAATCCCACAGGGAAGGGACTGGATGGGATTAACGTGGATCCCCCGGATACCTGGGATTGGGAGCAGAATTCCATCAGCACCTCTACGGATGGAAGCGACACCGCGGCTCAATGCCAGCGCCTGCCAGGAATTCCTGGAATTTCATAGGATTTCTCTGCGCTCCAGTTCATGGGAATTCCCCCAGGGACACTCTCCCTATCCAAAAAACCCTGTTCCCTTCAGGAATTCCCTGCTGGGGCTGAGCAATCCACGACTGCCGAGCAAAACCGGGTTCCTCGGGAACACGCCCCATTCCCGCCTCAGCCCAGCCGGAATTCCGAACCAGAATCAGAGAATCCTCGGAAAACACCACGAAGCCATGGAGTGCAGCCCTCAACCCAAGGCCAGCACCTTTCCAGGATTCAGCCTGTCCTGGGAACACCGAATTCCCATCCCGTGAAACTCCAGCCGCACCTCAGAGCTCATCCTGGGGTGTCCAAAATCCCACCTCAAAATCCAGATTGGAATTCCTCCTCTGCTGCAACTTTCTTGGAACAATCCCAGGGATGATTTAAACTCCCAGCATCCCGGGATCCCTGAGCTTGGAAAAGACCTCCAAGACTGAGTCCAAGCTGTGCCCGATCCCCCCCAGAGCTCTGAGTGCTGCATCCAGGAATTCCTCGGATGCTTCTAGGGATGGGAATTCCACAAGCGCAGCCTTTTCCAATATTTAACCAGCTTTTCCATGAAAAAATTCCTGCTGATGTCCAACCTGGGCCTCCCCCAGCACAGCCGGAAGCCGTTCCCGCTCATCCCATCCCTGCTCCCTGGGAGCAGATCCCGATCCCGCTGCCTGCCCCCTCCTGTCCGGGAGCTCTGCAGAGCCACAGGATTCCTTCCTCATCCTCCTTTTTTTCCAGGATAAACCAGGAAAAAAGCCAAAGTCTCTCCTTCAGGAAATCTCCACTCCACGGGCAGGGAGAGGCAGGAATTTGGGCCCAAATTCCCAAATCCCGGTGCGTCCTTAAAGGCGACAGAAGGACAGAGAGCAGCCACACAAGCACCCGGAATTTTGGGAATGCACTGACACCCGGATATCCCTGTGGATCCCCAGCCCAGGATTCCTAAATCCCTAAACAGGAGCTTAAAAGCACCTTTTAAACTCGGCTCACTCAAGCCGGGCTTATCCAGGCTCATCCCGCAAGGATCGGCCTCTTCCCGCCGGCACTCCGGAAAATCCCACATCACGGGCTGGGAAAAGGGACAGGAAAGTCCCGGAGTTTGAATAATTTGGGGATGGTTTTGAGGGATTCTTCCTTGAGTTCTTTTACCCCAAAGCCGCTCCGTGTTCGGAGACAGCTCCGGAAAAAAACCTGGCTCAATATCCGGAATTTTTCAGCAAGAGTTTGGATTTTCCAGCTCTAATCCCGACAAAAAAACCCCTCCCGGATGGCTCCAGTAATTTCACATCCCTTTGCTCCATTCTGGATCCACGGGAAATCCCTAAGTGGCAGAAAGGTGAAGAATCCTGGGAATTCTTGTGTCTAATTCTGGGGCATCTCCAATCCTGAAGAAATTCCAGGAGGGAAAATCCATCACTGACGCCCCAGGAAATTCCCCAAATCCCCTTTCCCGCATTTCCAAGATCCATAGTCACATCTATAAACAGACCAGGAACACACGGAGTTTTCCATGGAAAACTTTCACTGGGAATTCTTGGGGTTGTTCCTTCAACTCCATAAAAATTCCCAATATTCCAGACACGCTGTTCTTCCAAACCCGGGAATAAACAGCTCCATCCTTCCACGAAATTCCATTCCCTTTGAATATTCCCGTTATTTTCCAGCGGCTGGGATCACTTTGCTCCTGCCTGGAATTGCCCTGGATCGCTCCAGCTCCAGGGATTTTTCCTGGAGGAGCGGCGCTGCCACATTCCAAATGTTTTTCCTCCACCGCCAGCTCCCAAATCCAATAAAACGGAAGGAAAACCCAGGGCCGCAGTGCAGCTTTCCCTGGAAAACTCCGCAGGTTGGGATTGGGAGCCTTCGGATGTGGAGCTGGGCATTCCCGGGATGAGGCGGAGACGCAGAAAAAATCCCTGCCTTTAAACGAAGATTAATTAAGGACTAATGAGGAGAAATATTTGGGAAAGAAGAGCTTTTCCGGCTTCTCTCACGGCTTTGAAGGATCCAAGGGAATCCATGGATAACTTTCAGTGGAAAGGAAAACCGTGGATTTTTTTCCCTGCTTTTGGAAGTTTGTCAGGGATTGTGCTTCCCTAAATTTCGGGATTGACTGCAGCAATCCAGGGAAATCCCAATTTCCCGGTTGTTCTGTCTGCAGGACAGGGGAGACGGGGAAAAAATTCCTGCAGGAAAAGTGCAGCAACGTCATGGAAAAAGCTGGGAATGTTGTCCAACATTCCCAAGGAATTCCAGCATTCCCAAGGACAACATTCCCACCCTCTATTCCCAGCTGGCATTTGTGGATACAGAGCATTTGATCCACCTCAATCCAGACCCTTCTCCCTTCCCGTTATCCCAGGAAAATCCTGCGCCTTCCCGAGATCCCAGAAGTGCAATCCAGCAGCATTCCCAAATTCCCTGACTCTCCATCCATTCCTGGACACCAGCCAGCTGTATTCCAGACATCCCAATCCTGAATTTCCAGGATTCTCCAGCACCCGGAGCAGCAGGAGGAGGGAGCAATCCAGGGAAGGGATGGAATGGGAATAACCACTCCACAGCCTCCCGGGATGGAAGGATTTAAGGAGAAGCAGTTTGATGGGATGTAAATATTTAGGGAAAGAGCCAGGGATTCTGGTGCCAATGGATATTCAGGATGGAAATATTTAAGGAAGCAGCCAGGGCTGCTTTTCCCAGCATTCCATGGATATTTCAGACGGCTCACCAATGGAAACAAACGGATTTTTGAAACTCGGGGAAACGGACAAGAATTTAAAATTCCCAAATCCCTGAAAATGCCCACGGAATTCCCAGGTTTTGGGCCACGCTTGGAGCAGAGCAGCAGGAATGTGGATTTATTCCATGACAAATAACACAAAATTCCAGCAATTCCTGCTCCAGGGCTGGGTTAGGACAAGGTTTAATCCAGGAGAAGTCTGGACTGAGATTTTCCCACCAATTCGAGGGCAGGATGAGAAGCTCGGTTCCTTTGGGAATTCCAAGAGCTGGAATCCCACACAATTCCATCAGTTCCACCCCAGCTTTTCCTCTTATTCCCACCCTTCCAGCTGGAATTTGGACACCCGAATCCCAGAGAACATTTGGAGCTTCCCAAAAAAAAAAAAGGGAATTCTCAGGAGGCCAAAACTAAATCCAGCGGCATCCCAGAGAAACGGGAAAACGGGAAGAGCAAGGAAGAGGGAAAAAAGCCTTTTCAAATCCAGTTCCACTTTCAGAGGGAATTTCCCACACGTTTTTCCACCGTTTCCCTCCGGAATGAAAACTTCCAGGGGAGGAAAAAAACCCCAGGAATGAGCCAGAACAGGGAGGAATAAATTCCAAGTTTTATCCCTGCTGCAGTTTGGAGCCGATAAAGGAATTCTTTCTCCCGATAAACCAAATTCTGGGCCTCATTTTGACCCCCCACCTGCACCTGCTTCCCAGTATTTGGATTTTACTCCGGATTTTCCCATGGGAATGATCAGGGAAATTCCTGGGAATTCGTGACAATTATCAGGAGCTGATAAATTAGAATGAAAAGTTGTATTGATAAAAGAAACCAAGGGATAATTCTGCTGCGCCTCACGAATGGAACAGGAGAAAAAGTGGGAATATCTGGGAAAACACCTGCCTGAACCACAGCCAGAAATCCCAAATTTCCAGCAGTAAAATCCAGGTGGATACGGAAAATAATGGGAAAATGACAGGATTAAACAACAAAAATGAGATTAAGGAAGGAATATCTCCCACAGAATCCACCTGAGGACAGCCGGAGGATGTTTTCTTAATCAGGATGGCACTTGATGGGATGATTTGATGGGAAAGCACAGAATTCCATGGAAAACCAGGCGGCGCAGCAATAAAATCTCCCAAGCAGGCTCAGGAAGAAGCACCAAACCCCATCCGTGTCCCATTATTTGAGCCTGACTTATAAAAGGGCTGGTCCTGGCTGATTTCAGGATGAACTCTCTAAAAAAGCAGCGCGGAATTTGAGGGAACTCCGAAATTCTGAGGGATTTTCCCAGGATTTCTTTCTATTCCACATCAAAACTGGGGAATAACGACAAGGACAAACACTGACCGCCCAAAACGAAGGAAAACAATTCCCAAACGCATCCTCCTCATACCCCAGAACTTCCTGAAATCCAGAAATAAATCACTTTGGCACAGCTATTCCTTCCCAATCCCACTTCCAGAGGGTGGATTTGGAAGGAATTTTCCTTAAATAATATTGCCGAGGAACAGAATTCACCCCCCACACTCCAACCCCGTGCACACAGCTGGAAGCAACTCGGAACACAACAACATTCCCAACTGGAATCTCTAGCCCTCTGCCTAAAAACCTGGAAAACTGGGGTTTAGGACACCTTGGGAACACCGAGACACCAAATTCCCGGACAGATTCCAAGGGTGCCAAGGAAAACCAAGAGTTTCCAGGTGAAATGATCCTGATTTTCCAGCTCCCTGCTGCCCATTCCCAGCCCTGAGGAGCAGGGAAGCCCCTCCTGCTCCGAGCTGTCCCAACTTTCTTTGGCGTGAGGCAAAACTGAGCAGAAACAGCACAAAATCCAAGCGTGGAAAGCGGGGAGGGGGGGGTGAAAGCCCGGTTTAAACCTTTGGAAGCTGCATTTAAAGCCTTAAGTCTGAGTTTAAACCGGGCAAGAAGCCTCCAGTTAGAAAGGCAGCGAAGCGAAATGGGGGCAAACAATGACCAAAAGATAGAAAACTATGAAAAAAAAAAAAAAAAAAAGAAGAAAATCACGGAAAATTAATTTTAAAAAGAGGCTGAAAAGGAGAGAAACACTTCCCAAAGCCCAGCGCTGCCTCCCCGCAGGGCCCTGCCCAGGAAGGAGGCGGATTCCCGGCTCCGCGCTCGCTGCCCGGGGGGGCCGCGGGGCTCCCCCCGCTCTGGCGGCCCCGGCCCCGCTCCGGCGGCCGCTGCCTCGCCGTGCCCCGAATATTCAATAAAACCCGATTTTTCAAAAGCTTTTTATCCTTTTTTACCCCGGCGCGGCCGTCACGAGCCTCCTCCCGCCCCGCGGCCGGCGACAAAATGGCAGCGGCGGCGCTGCCCGTCATGTCGGGAGGGCGCCGGGCGGCCCCGCCGCAGCCTCCGCACCGCCTCAGCCCCGGCGGCAGCGGGGCTCCCTCACGGCCCCGCGGGGCCGCCCGCGGCCGAGGCAGCGGCAGGAGGAGGAGGAGGAGAAGGAGGCGGCGGCGCTGAGGGAAGGCGGGGGGGCAGCACAGAACATGGCGCCGCGTCCTACTTGCGGTGCGGCGCTGCCCCGCTCGCCTCACGGAGCCCCCGCGCTCCCCGCGCCGGGCAGCGCAGCGCCGGCCATGGCGGCTGTGGCGCGGGGCTCTGCGCTCCGTGCCCCCTCCGTGCCGTCCTCCTCCTCTTCCTCCTCCTCCTGCTCGCCCAGGAGTTTTTAAACTTTAAAGCGCAGCTTCCGCCGCCCCGCGCCCGCCTTTGTCCCCCGGACAACACCGCGCTCGGCCCGGCCGCGTCCCGCCGCGCTGCCCCGGGCGCTCCCCGCTGAGGTACGTTCGCCCCCCGCGCTCCCCTTCCCGCAGCCTCCGGCGGCCCGGGGGACGCGGCGGGGCCGGGGCCCGGCGAGCCCTGCCCGGTCACCGCCGAGGGCCCGGCGGGGCGGGGGGGGATGAGGGGAAGGGGCTTCCCCGCCGCGGGTTCGCGCCCCGCCTGCCCCCGGCCACCTCCCGCCCACTCTTTTGGGGTGGTTTTGCTATTTTTTCGCTTCCTTTCCCCCCCGCTATTTTCTTGCTTGTTTTGGGGTTTTGTTGGTTTTTTTTTTGGTTGGGTTTTTTTTTTGTTTGTTTGGCTTTTTTTTTTTTTTTTTTTTTTGTCCTGCCAAAGTTTTTCGCCGTCCCCCGTTTATTCCGCGAGACGCGGAACAACAACCTGAAGTCCGGCCCCGGGGGAAGGAAGGGGGGGAAAAGGGGGAAGAAGGAAAAACACGCACACACATCCAGCCTTTTTGTGCGTGTGTGGGGATGGAGGGGGTGGAGAGTGCGTTGATTTCTTTCCATTTTTTTTTTTATTATTATTCTTATGATTATTATTCTTATTATTCAACGCTCGCGCTACCGGCGGCGATGCCCCATCGCCCGCAAAATTAAAAAAAAAAAAAAAAAAAAAAAAAAAAAAAAAAAAAAAAGCCCAAAGCAAACCCAACCAACGCTAAGCATTGGTTTCAAAATTCTTTCCTTTTATCTTCTCAGCATCTGGAGAGAGGGAGAGAGAGAGAGAGAGAGAAAGGGCGCGTTCATGAGGACTACAAAGTTACAAATATGGCTCCCCAGTCTCTCTTGCCTGATCACTGCAAAGAAATGAAGACGCACTTTAAACTAAACCATTCGCAACTCACTCGCAGTCCCTGTCTGCCTCTCCCTGCCCAGCACCCTGCACAAATATTTGCGAACTAAACACGCCGAGAGAGAGAGGAGCGAGCAACTTATTTTTATTTAATGCACGGCGAGCCCTCTCCGAGGCATCGCAGCCCGGCACGGGCAGGAGCAGCCCCGGGGACCCCCCCAAACCTCACCGCGAGCGCCCCGCGCCCCCCAAAGCGGGGGGCACGGCCCCCCACACACACAGGTAGGCACCTCAAGGGCAGCAGCGGCCCCGCCAACACCTGGCACGCTCCACCCCGCCAAAAAAAAAAAAAAATAACCGTGGGATGCCTTTTTATTATTCTCATCATTAGCATTATTATCATTAATTTTTTTTTTTTTTTTTTTTTTGGCATTGCATTGCTTACATCTGAGGGCGTCCTGTTCCGCAGCTCTAAGTGGATCCTTTTCTTCATGTCCATGTCCGTGGCTGGCGGGAGGCGCGGAGGGTGCCCGGCTCGGCTGGCGCAGTGACCCCTGTGCAGAGCCCCCCGATCGCGGGGCGCGGAGGGACTCGGGCTCGCCCAGCGCCGCTCGGAAGCCCGAGCGCAGCACCGCGGCGCGCACTAACCTGATAACCGCGGGGGCGGGCGCTCCGGGGGCTCCGCCGAGATTGACAGCGCCGCCGGCCAATCAGAGCGCGCCGCCGCCGCGCCTCAGCCAACCGGCAGCGCGAGGCGCGGCGGAAGCCAATGGGGGAGCGGCTCGGCCGGGCAGGGGGACAGCCCGGCGCCGAGCCCAGGCTCATTCCGCGCTGCCGCCTGATGGAGACGGAGCGGCCGCGGCTTTGCCGCGCCGGGCACGGCGCTCGCTGCCCTCTCCGCCCGCCCGCGCCTGGGGGAGGCGCCGGGGCGGGGAGCGGTGGCCGAGCCGGAGCCTCCCGGCCCGGGGCGCGCAGCCAGGAGGGAGGGAAAGGTGCGGAACGGGGTACGGGAATGGCGCGGGTAATGGCGCGGGCCCCGGCGGCGGGGGGCGGGCGGAGCGTGAGCGGCGGGCGGAGCGCGGCCGGGGAGGGAAGGAGGGAGGGGCGGCGGCGCTGAGGGGAGGGGGAGCGCCCGGGCCGCCCTCAGCGGGGTCCCCGCGGCCGGGGCCGCCTCACGGGGCTGGGGAGCCGTTCCCGAGGCGAAGGGAAGGGCGGGAGTCGCTGCCCGTGCCCGGGAGTGCCGGGAGGGTCTCCCCGGGAATGGCCCCGGCGGGGCGGGGGCGGTGCTGAGGGGAGGGGAGCGGGCGGGCCGCCCTCAGCGGGGTCCCCGCGGCCGGGGCCGCCTCACCGGGCTGGGAGCGGCTCTGGGGCGGAACGGCGGGGTCCGGGATCCTTGGGAAGGACAGGGCAGGGCGGGAGGCTCGGGAGGATCCCCCCGAGAAGGGAAGGGCAGAGCGGGAGGCTCGGGAGGATCCCCCCGGGAAAAGCCCTGAGCAGGGCCAAGGACGGGAATCCTTCGGTTCCCGGTGGGAGCCGCTAGGAAAGATTGGAAGGGATTTTTTTTCCTTGGAATGCCAGGGTAAGGGGGATGGATTCCGGCTGGAAGAGAGCACGGTTAGGTGGGATTTTGGGAAGGATTTTCTTCCTGGGAGGGTGGGGAGGGGCTGGAATTCCCGGAGAAGCTGTGGCTGCCCCTGGAATGTCCAAGGCCAGCTTGGAGCACGCTGGGACAGTGGAAGTTATCCCTGCCCTTGGAATGGGATGGGCTTTAAGCTCCTTTCCATCCCAAAGCATTCCCTGCTCCTGCTCCTTTTCCAGGCGCTGCTGGCTGAGGTGGCAGCTGTTGGATGTAGGATCCAAGCCCACAGCTGCTCCTCTTCAGGGATTTGGGATTTCTGAACCCCGGGCACCGTTCCCATCAGCTGGAGCAGAACACAGGTAAGAAGTGCTTTTTTTTTTCCTTCCAAAATTCCACTTTGTCCCTTCCTGCTGTTCCTGGAATGTGGCTGGGCTTGTCCAGCTTTCCCTGGAAAACACAGGGCTGGAAAATCCCTAAGAGCTGTTGGAAAGCATCGAGAGAACACTGAAAATCCTTGGGAAACTTCTATTTCATCCAAATATTTTGCAGCGCTGGATGGAGGTGAAGTGTCACCTGTGAGCGTGGATAAATCCCAGGAATGTGGGTGATGACAGCAGGAATTGTGTTGGGAATGGGACAGGAAAAGCTGCATCCAGCTCCAGGTAAAAATTCCGATGAAAGCAAAATAAAAGTGATATTCTGCAAAAAGTTCATCTTTTTGGGATGTTTTAGGAGTTTATGATGGAATTTTGGGATTGGCTGATAAATCCTCGACTGGTGATTAATATTCCAAACTTTTCTAATCGCTTGGGATTTGGGAATGAAGCGGAATTTTCTTTCAGCTCTCTTTGAACTTCTCCTTCCCAGGTGCGACCAGAGGTGGCTCCTGGGCTGAATCTTCAGGAATTTTTGATGGAATTTGTGCTCCTGGCCTGGGAGGAGACCTTTGGAAAAGGACTTTTCTCCTGGAAGAGAATTTGCTGGGATAAGCTGTGATTGAAAAGGAATTTCTGGGGATCCAGAGCTGCTTTTTCCTTTGTTTTCTCCTGAGGAAAATCTGTGTTTCGAGTACTGAAAGGTGCAGAAAATTCCTGGTTTTTTGAATGACTGAGGGAATTTTTTCCGAGTTTAAAGCCCAAACTCCATGTTTAAAGCTGCTCCTTCCATGGTTCCTATTCCAGGAGTTTGGGAATGAAAAAGGAAAAGGAATGATAAATTGGGAATAAATTTTAAAGAATTTTTTTTTTTGCTTTTCCTTCTACAATTTTCCATTCGTGAGATTGGTTTTTCCTGGTTGGTTTCAGAGGAATTTGGAATTCGTGGGATTGGTTTTTTACAGGAATTTGAGGGGTTTTCCTGGTTTGTTTTCAGCAATTTGGAATTTGTGGGATTTTTCCTTGTTTATTTTTAACAGGAATTTGTGGGATTTTCCCAGTTTATTTTTACCAGGAATTAGGAATTTGTGGGATTGGTTTTTTACCAGGAATTTAGCGTTTTTCCTGGTTTGTTTCTATCAGGAATTTTTAATTTCTGGGGTTTTTTTCCTTGTTTTTGATCAGCAATTTGGAATTCATGGGGATTGTTTTGATCAGGAATTTTGAATTGAATTTGTGGGATTTTTCCTGGTTGGTTTGAGTGGAATTTGGAATTTGTGGGATTGGTTCTTTACAGGAATTTGAGGGGGTTTCCCCCTTTTTTTTTAAATCAGGAATTTTTACTTTCTGGGTCCCCCCCCGTTTATTTTTACCAGGAATTTGAGGGTTTTTCCTGGTTTGTTTTCACCAGGAATTTGGAATTTGTGGGATTGGTTTTTTTACCAGGAATTTGAGGCTTTCCCTTGTTTATTCTTACCAAGAGTTTTTAATTTGGGGAGTTTTTTCCTGGTTTATTTTTAACAGGAATTCGAGAGTTTTCCTTGTTTGTTTTTATCAGGAACTTGGAATTTCTGGAGTTTGTTTTGAACAGGAATTTTAAATTAAATTTGTGGAATTTTCCCGTTTTTTTAATCCGGAATTAGGAATTTGTGGGATTGGTTTTTACCAGGAATTTGAGGGTTTTTCCTGGTTTCTTTCTATCAGGAATTTGGACTTCATGGGGGTTGTTTTGAACAGGAATTTTGAATTGGATTTCTGGGATTTTTCCTGGTTTATTTTTATCAGGAATTTGGAATTTCTGGGATTGTTTCTTTACAGGAATAGGAGGGTTTTTCCTGGTTTGTTTTCACCAGGAATTTGGAATTTATGGGATTTTCCCGGTTTATTTTTACCAGGAATTAGGAATTTGTGGGATTGGTTTTTTTACCAGGAATTTGAGGGTTTTCCCTTTTTTTTCTTAATCAGGAATTTTTAATTTCTGGGGTTTTTTCCCTGGTTATTTTTAACAGGAATTTGAGAGTTTTCCTTGTTTGTTTTTATCAGGAATTTGTGGGATTTTCCCGGTTTATTTTCACCAGGAATTTGTGGCATTTTTCCTTGTTTGTTTTCCACGGGAATTTCGGGTTTTTCCCTTTGTTTTCCCGGGATTCCACCCCCTCCAGCTTCCATGGGAATCCTCCTGCTGCCCCACATTCCCACCCCGCTGAATTCCCCTTGGAAAATCCCTGGGAGTTGTTTGGTTATCCCAGAGAATGTCCCTTTGTTTTCCCACACAAAGAATTCCTTCTTTTCCCTGGGAGCAGCTCCCTGCTCTGCCTGCGGAGCTGGGAATGCCAACGGGAAAAAATTCCCGCTTTTCCCACCCTCAGCATTCCCAGCAGAGCTCCCTGAGGGGAGTTTGGGATCAAATCAATCCCTGGGATCCAGGAATTCCTATGGAAAAGAGCCTTGGGATTCCATAGGAATTTCCTGACCACCCCAATTTGTGGTTCAGCTCCTTAAAATCGGAATTTTTGCAGCATTCCGGGGAAAAAATGGGGAAAATCCCATAATAAAACGAGGAAAAGCTGATTTGAAGTTAAAAAATGAGGGAAAAAAATCCCAGGATGGCTCCAAATCCCCCCCCAAAATTCCCTAAAATTGAGGGGAAAACGTTATTCCCGTTTTTTTGGTTTGTTTTAAATTCTATTTTCTTTCGTCCTGGTAAAAATTCCTGGTGGATAATTGGGATATTCCCAGTTTTCTAGTGGAATATCCCATGGTTTTCCTGCTTCCCTTGGCCTGGAGCGATGGGAGAACTCGGTCAAATCCCCTCCCCCCCCCCCCCAAAAAAAAATCGGGAATAATGAAAAATCCAAGGAATTCTGGGATAAACCTTCGGAATTTAGGGAAAAATGGGTGTAAAGCATGGAAAAGCTGGAATGACTCGGGAGTTAAAATCAAAGCTGGGAAATCCTGGATTTTGGGGGGATTTTTGCTGTTGGAAATCCAGGAGGGGGATGAGAAAAAAGTGGGGAAAAAAACCCCTTCAGGGATGCTTGGAAAATTCCTGAGAAAATTCCTTGGGAAACTGGGGGGAAAAGGGGATTTTTGGGGCTAAAAACTTGCAGGAAATGGAAGGATACAAAAGGAAAATGGGAAAACTGGGAATGGGAATGGCGGAATTCCAGGTGTTCAAGGGATTTCCTTGAGGAAGCTTTGCAGGATTGATGGAGCTGTTCCCAAAAATACCGGCAGGATTCCAAGGAAACAGAAAATTTGGGAATTCTGCTCCAATCCCAGCACATTGTGATGAATCCAGAGGTTGGTTTCCTGTTTTTCCAAGAGTTTTCACTCCAGGTTGTTCCTTTTGGGAATGTTTGCCCATTCCTGCCCTTTTCCAGGGACAAATCCCATGGGATTTCCTGGAGCAGGAGCTGCTTCCGTGGGGTTTTCCAGAGGCTCCTGCTGCGGGAAGAGCTGCTGGAATTCCTGAGGGCGAGCAAATCCCGCGGAATCCAAGGAAAACTTGGGAATGGGAGGTGGTTTCCTGTGAAAATCAGGGATGGATTTCCTCTGAGAATGAGGAGATCCTGTGGAATCCCAGGAAAATTTGGGACTTGAGGGTGGTTCCTGTAAAAATCAGGGATGGAAAGGGGTTGAATTCCTCAGAAAATGCGGAATCCAGGGAAAACTTGGGAATGAAGGGAGATTCCTGTAAAAACCAGCGATTGGATTCCTCAGGATGAGCAAATCCTGTGGAATTTGAGGAGAACTTGGGAATGGGGGGGTGGTTTCCCATAAAACCAGGATTCAGCTCCTCGGAGAATGAGGAAATCCCGCAGAATCCCAGGAAAACTTTGGGATGAAAGTCCGGAAAAGCTGATCCGGAATGATCCCGCAGCCCTTCCTTCCATTTCCCCGGCATTCCTTGGATCCGTCGGCATTTCCCTGCTCCTCCCTTCCCTTCCCAAGCTGCCGGATTCCCTTTTCCCGCTGCTCTTTGTGTCCTGGGATGCCATTCCAGCATTCCCGCTGGCCAGACGGCAACCAGGGAATGGCTCCCGCTTCCAGAGCCCCGCGAGAGCGGCGAGGAATTCCTGCCTGGGCTGGAATTCCCGGAAAAAACTGCCGGGATAACGGAAGTGTCCGTTCCCGTGGAATTCCATGAAATCCATCCCGTTTTTCCATCCCTCCAAACATTCCCACAATCCTGCGGGGGTTTTTTTTGGGAATCAATCAACCCTGGAAATTTGGGAATATGCCAATGATTGGGTTATCCCCAATTCCCGCTCCCAAAATCCCGGCATTCCCAGGTTTCATTCCTCCCGCTTTGCCAAACGCGGCTCTGACAATTCCCAAGGGAAATCCATGGAGATCCCGGCTTGCATCGGGAATTCCGGGTTCACGGAATTAACTCTGGGAAAATCCCGCCGGGCCTCGACTGCCCTGCAATTCCAATGGAATTCCTGCGGCTTTCCCAGACTTTGAGGTGCCAGGGATTTCTCGGGAATGGCGGAGTTCGGGAGCTGCTTTTCCTGGGATTCAGGGAATTCCAAATCCGGGATGGATCCCCCCCCCCCCAGACTGGGAAATTTCCACCAGGATTTTCCCACCTGATCCCGGGAATTGTCCCAAATGTTTCCTCGGAGAAGCTGCTGGGGAAAAGAAAAGAGGGGGAAAAGTGGGAGAACGGGATAAAAATTCCATCAGTTGGGAAAGCGAGGGCGCAGGGACGGCCAGAGCCCAGCGAATCCCAGCTTTTCCTGGAAAACACAGCATTCCCAAAGGGGCTTTTCCTGGAAAACAGCGGTGGTTCCAAAGGGCTTTTCCTGGAAAACATGGCATTCCCAAGGGAGCTTTTCCTGGAAAACACGGCATTCTCAAAGAGTTTTTCCTGGAGAATGTGGCATTCCCAAGGGGCTTTTCCTGGAAAACACAGCAGTTCCGCATTCCCAAAGGATTTTCCCTGGAAACCATGGCGGTTCTGCGTTCCCAAAGAGTTTTTCCTGGAAAACACAGCATTCCCAAGGGGCTTTTCCTGGAAAACAGCGGTGGTTCCAAAGGGTTTTCCCTGGAAACGATGGTGGTTCCACATTCCCGAAGGGAAGGAGAACCTGGCAATTCCCTGGAATTTTACCATGCAGCCGGGAAAAGCAGCGGGATCTGCGATTCCAATCCCAGCTTTTCCAGAGGTTCTGCAGCATCCCGGGAATGGCGGGGCTGTCCCAGCAGCCGGGAAGCCGCCACCGTGCCAGGCTGTGGCTGGAGAAGCTTCGATGGGAACAATTCCGCCTTTTGGGGGAAAATCCCGGGATTTGGGATCCACGGGGAGGAGCAGGAGCTCCGGGCAAAGCTGGGAATACACCGGGAAAACTGGGAATAAAGGGCCCTGGTGGGGAGCGGGGCCGAGGGGGAATCCTGGGGGGGATCCTGGGGGAATCTTGGGAGGATCCTTGGGAGGAATCTCGGGGGGGAATCTCGAATGGAACCTCAGGGGGAATCTTGGGAGGAATCTCGGGGGGATCTTGGGGGGAATCTTGGGGGGAATCTTGGGGGAATCCTTGGAGGGATCTTCGGGGGAATCTCGGATGGAACCTCGGGAGGAACCTTGGGGGAATCCCGGGGGAATCCTTGGAGGGATCTTCGGGGGGAATCTCGGGGGAATCTTGGGGGAATCTCGGATGGAACCTCGGGAGGAACCTTGGGGGCATCTCGGGGGGAATCCTGGGGGAATCTTGGGGGAACCTCAGGGGAATCTTGGGGGGATCTTTGGGGAATCTCGGGGGAATCTTGGGAGGATCCTTGGGGGATCCTCGGGGGGATCTTGGGGGAAACCTCGGGGGGGAAACCTTGGGGGGAATCTCGGGGGAATCTTGGGAGGAGCCTTCGCTGGAATCTCGGGGGAATCTTGGGAGGATCCTTGGGAGGAACCTCGGGTGGAATCTCGGGAGGATCCTTGGGTGGAATCTCGGGGGGGAATCTCGGGTGGGAATCTCGGGAGGAATCTCGGGTGGAATCTCGGGTGGAATCTCGGGTGGAAATCTCGGGGGGGAATCTCGGGAGGAATCTCGGGTGGAACCTCGGGTGGAATCTCGGGTGGGAATCTCGGGTGGGAATCTCGGGAGGAACCTCGGGTGGAACCTCGGGTGGAATCTCGGGAGGATCCTTGGGAGGAACCTCGGGTGGAATCTCGGGAGGATCCTTGGGTGGAATCTCGGGTGGAATCTCGGGTGGAATCTCGGGAGGAATCTCGGGAGGATCCTTGGGAGGAACCTCGGGTGGAATCTCGGGAGGATCCTTGGGTGGAATCTCGGGGGGGAATCTCGGGAGGAATCTCGGGTGGAACCTCGGGTGGGAATCTCGGGTGGAACCTCGGGTGGAATCTCGGGTGGAATCTCGGGGGAGAATCTCGGGTGGAATCTCGGGTGGAATCTCGGGTGGGAATCTCGGGGGGGAATCTCGGGGGGGAATCTCGGGAGGAACCTCGGGTGGAATCTCGGGAGGAACCTCGGGTGGAATCTCGGGAGGATCCTTGGGTGGAATCTCGGGGGGGAATCTCGGGTGGAATCTCGGGAGGAATCTCGGGAGGATCCTTGGGTGGAATCTCGGGGGGAATCTCGGGTGGAATCTCGGGAGGATCCTTGAGGGAATCTTGGGAATTCTCGGCGGGATGAGCGCCGGGAAAAGCGGAGGGGTTGCGGGAGGTTGCCTCGTTTCTGCTGGAGCTGGAAGCGGCATTGTCCCGCTGCGGCTGCGGCTGAGCTGGTGTTAATGAACAGCTCGTGGGCATTAATTAATGACGTCATTGATTAATTCCTGGGGTTCAGAGCCTCGGGAGGGGCGGGAGAGTCCAACAGGGAGCCAGGAATGGAAGGCGCTGGTCATGGATCAATGGATCAATGGATCAATGGATCAGTGGGTGCAATGATCAATCAATCAATGGATACGCTGATAAACTATTGTATTGATAACGTCATTAATTAATGGATAAGTCAATAGATTAATGAATTGAGAAATTGATAAGTTATTAAATTGATAAAGTAATAAATTAATTGATAAATTGATAAAATAATCAATGCATTTATAAATTAAGAAATTGGTAAACTAATGAATTGATAAATTGATAAAAGAATCGATAAATTTATAAATTAAGAAATTGATAAACTAATGAATTGATAAATTGATAATGAATTGATAAATTGATAAAATAATCAATACATTTATAAATTAAGAAATTGGTAAACTAATGAATTGATAAATTGATGATGAATTGATAAATTGATAAAATAATCAATACATTTATAAATTAAGAAATTGATAAACTAATGAATTGATAAATTGATAATGAATTGATAAATTGATAAAATAAGCAATACATTTATAAATTAATTGATAAACTAATGAATTGATAAATTGATAACGAATTGATAAATGATAAAAGAATCGATAAATTTATAATTTAAGAAACTGATAAACTAATGAATTGATAAATTGATAAATTAATGAATTGATAAATAAATTGATAATATTACCAATGAAATAATAAATCAATACTAATGAATGCAAATTAATAATGGGATCATAAAATAATGAGTTCTTTTATTAATAAAAGAATAAGTACTGTTAATAAGCTAATAAATAAGGTAATAAATTGATTTATTAATGAAATAAATACAGTTAATAATAAAATATATTAATAATAAAGGATAAACTAATACTCGTAACTACGAATTAATAAAAGAATAATGCATAAAATAACGTATGAATGAAACAATAAATATCTTAATTAACACTAATAAATAGGAATTAATAATAGAATAATGCATTAAAGAGTCAATTGATTTATCAATACAGTAATAAATGCAGGTAATAAAATCCTAAAGAAATTTGTTAATAATTAACGCTAATAATCACGAATTAATAATAGAATAATGCATAAAATAATAATGTATTAATGAAAGAATAAATATATTAATAATAAATTAATGCTAATAAATACGAATTAATAATAGCATAATGCATAGAATCATATCTTAATTTATTAATGAAAGAATACATATCTTAATAATTAATATTAATCAACACGAATTAATAATAAAATATGTAAAATAATATCTTAATGTGTTAATGAATGAATAAATATCTTAATAAATTAACGCTAATAAATATGAATTAATAGTAGAATAATGCGTAAAATAATATCTTAATTTATTAATGAATGAATAAATATCTTAATAAATTAACGCTAATAAATATGAATTAATAGTAGAATAATGCGTAAAATAATCTTTATTAATGAATGAATAAATAGCTTAATGCTAATAAACACGAATTAATAATAGAATAATGCATAAAATAATAATTAAAGGATAAATATCTTAATATTATTAATAAATACGAATTAATAATAGAATAATATACAAAATAATATCTTAATTTATTAATGAATGAATAAATATCTTAATAATTAACGCTAATAAACACGAATTCGTAATAGAAGAATGCATAAAAAATTAATGAACTAATAAATATCTTAATAATACTAATAAACACGAATTAATAATAAAATCATGCATAAAATAGTATCTTAATTTATTAATGAAAGAATAAATAATATTAATAAATACAAATTAATAATAGAATAATGTGTAAAATAATATGTTAAAGTATTAATGAAAGAATAAATATCTTAATAATTAATACTAATAAACACGAATTAATAATAGAATGATGCATAAAATAATATCTTAATTTATTAATGAAAGAATAAATATCTTAATTAACGCTAATAAGCACAAATTAATAATAGAATGGTGCATAAAATAATAATGAAAGAATAAATATCTTAACAGTAAATTAACATTAATAAATACGAATTAATAACAGAATAATGCGTGAAATAACATCTTAATTCCCTAATAAACTCATTAATCAATTTCCTAATGAGGCATTAACGCCAATGAACACGGATCAATACCGGAACGATCGATGGGATCCTGGTGATCAATTTCTGGAGCCAATAACTGATCTATTGATAAGGAGTGCCTGGGGCTGGGCGCCGATTAGCAGCAGAGTGATCGATTGATTGATTGATCGATTGATTGATCGATTGATTGATTGATTAATGATCGATCGGAGCAGCCCCGATGCGGCTGCCAATGGGGCAGGGCGGGGGCACAGGAACAACGGGTGGTGGGTATTGATCAGGGGGGATTGATCGGGGGGGATTGATCGGGGGGGATTGATCGGCGGGGATTGATCGGGGGGGATTGATCGGGGGGATTGATCGGGGGGGATTGATCGGCGGGGATTGATCGGCGGGGATTGATCGGCGGGGATTGATCGGGGGGGATTGATCGGCGGGGATTGATCGGGGGGGATTGATCGGGGGGGATTGATCGGGGGGATTGATCGGCGGGGATTGATCGGGGGGGATTGATCGGGGGGGATTGATCGGGGGGGATTGATCGGGGGGGGATTGATCGGAGGGGATTGATCGGGGGAGGATTGATCGGCGGGGATTGATCGGGGGAGATTGATCGGAGGGGATTGATCGGGGAGATTGATCGGAGGGGATTGATCGGGGGAGGATTGATCGGCGGGGATTGATCGGGGGGGATTGATCGGGGGAGGATTGATCGGAGGGGATTGATCGGGGGGGATTGATCGGCGGGGATTGATCGGGGGGATTGATCGGAGGGGATTGATCGGGGGAGATTGATCGGAGGGGATTGATCGGGGGAGGATTGATCGGCGGGGATTGATCGGGGGAGATTTGATCGGCGGGGATTGATCGGGGGGTACTGATCAGCAGGTATTGATCGGCCGCGCCAGAGCGGTCACTGATCGATTCACAGCGGCAGGAACGGCCCTGGTGAAAGGCAGGCGGTGGGAATCCCGGGAATCCAGGGAGTGGGAATGGAGGGAATGGGAATGAAGGGAATGGGAACCGAGGGAATGGGATTGTCCTCTCTGCCCGCTGGGGGAGGCCCCACCCGCGGAGCTGCTCCGGCTCCGCATCCCAAATTCCTGAGGGCGTGGAGCTGCTGGAGCAATTCCAGAGGAGGCCCCGGAGCTGCTCCGAGGGCTGGAGCCCCTCTGGAGCCAGGCTGGGAGAGCTGGGAATGTTCACCTGGAGAAGGGAAGGCTCCAGGGAGAGCTCAGAGCCCCTTCCAGGGCCTAAAGGGGCTCCAGGAGAGCTGGAGAGGGACTGGGGACAAGGGACGGAGGGACAGGACACAGGGAATGGCTTCCCAGTGCCAGAGGGCAGGGATGGATGGGATACTGGGAAGGAATTGTTCCCTGTGAGGGTGGGGAGGGGCTGGGCTGGAATTCCTGGAGCAGCTGTGGCTGCCCCTGGATCCCTGGAATTTCCAAGGATGGCTTGGAGCAGCCTGGGACAGCGGGAATGTCCCTGCCCATGGAATGGGATGATCCTCAAGGTCCCTTCCCACCAAAGCATTCCCTGATTTCCCAGCCCGGGTCAGTGTCCGACGACATCTCCATGGGAACCATCCCTGCCCTTCCCATGGATCCAGAGCGGGAATTTCCTCCAAAGCTCCGCCAGCTTCCCAATAAACATCCGGCCGAGTGAGGGATTTTCCCAGCTGGGATCAGGATCCCAACCCTCTCCTTCCTTCCCGCTTTTCCGTGCCCTGAGCAGCTCTGGGAATCCGGAAGCAGGAATGTTTTATACCTGGATCCTGCTGCTGACATTCCCATGGCAACCTCATCCCGGTTCGGAGCCGCGCGCGCCGGATGCGTTCCGGAGGGAATAAAGGACGCAGCCTGCAAAAGACACTTCCCAGTGTGTTCCTGACAGGCGGGAATTCGGGAATGCGGTGCCCGTGAATGCCGGCTCCGGCTGGATTTGGCAGGACACACAATTCCCAAGGGCTGGATGGGGCAGGGAGTGTCAGATCCAGGGCTTTGGAAGAGGGATAAACAACAGCTGGGAAAAGCAGGATGCACCACGGAGCTGGGCCGGGATTCTGGGATGGGAGGGACAACGGGAACGGGGTGGGAGCAGGGATTGGAGACTTATTCCAGTGGCACATCCCAAACTGGATCCATCCCTGCCTGTTCTCCTCGGGAACACTGCAGCCTTTTCTGGGATCCTCTGGAGTCTCCCAGGATCCACTGGAGGTGAACAGGAGGGGTTGGGGAATGGGAAAAGGCTCCTGGAACTTGGATTTTCCTTTGGTTTCCCAAGATACCGGGATCCTGAGGGAATCCGGGATGCTGGGAAGTGCTGATGGATCTCATGGGAGCACGGGGGAATTGTGGAGGGCTGGAAAAGGGAATGGGATGGAGCAGGAATGGGAGACAGGACCAAGATTCCCATTCCCTGCTCGGGTTTTCTGGAGAACAAGCAATTCCCAAGGGATGCTCCCACGGGCAGCTCGTGGAGGTCGGGTGAGCCCCGTGGTTATCCCAGGATCTGGGCTCGGCAGCTCCATGGAAATTCGGGATTCCGTGGGCAGCCAGTGCCGCCGGAACGCGGCTCGCCCCTGCAGGATCCCGTTCCGGGACGCTCCGTGAGAGGAGCTCTCTGGGATGAGGAGGCTGCAAGTGCTGGAAGCACGGCAGGAGCTCCCGAGAAGGGGATTTTGCGGGATTTAGGGCCGGCTCCGTGTGCTGGGCAGGCTCCGGAGCCATGGGAGCGGCGGCGGACGCGGAGTGGCTGCGCTGGGTGACGAAACAATTCGGGAATATCGCCGGGAAGGACCGGGAAATCAGCCTGGAAGAGTTCAAATCCGCCCTGCAAGTGAAGGAGGTGAGGGATCCTTGGGAAGAGGGGAATGGGATCCTTGGGAAGAGGTGAGGGATCCATGGGAATGGCTCCAGAGTTTTCTCTGCCGTCCCCCCCCACCCAGGTGAGGCCCTGCCTGTGGAGCTGCTCCAGCTCCGCATCCCAAATTCCCAAGGACCTGGAGCTGCTGGAGCAATTCCAGAGGAGGCCCTGGAGCTGCTCCGAGGGCTGGAGCCCCTCTGGAGCCAGGCTGGGAGAGCTGGGAATGCTCACCTGGAGAAGGGAAGGCTCCAGGGAGAGCTCAGAGCTCCTTCCAGGGCCTAAAGGGGCTCCAGGAGAGCTGGAGAGGGACTGGGGACAAGGGATGGAGGGACTGGGAATGGCTTCCCAGTGGGAAAGGGGAGATTGGGGTGGGATATTGGGAAGGAATTCCCGGCTGGGAGGCTGGAATTCCCAGAGAAGCTGTGGCTGCCCCTGGATCCCTGGAATGTCCCAGGCCAGGCTGGATCCTGCTGGGATAGCGGGAGGTGTCCCGTGGGAATGGGCTGAGCTTTCCGATCCCTTCCCAGCGCGATTCCCGCCGTTCCCTGACTCCCCGCTCCGTGGGGAACGTTCCCGTTCCCGCAGTCCTTCTTTGCCGAGAGGTTTTTCGCGCTCTTCGACTCCGACGGGAGCGGCTCCCTGAGCCTGGAGGAGCTGCTGGGATCCCTGCGCCTGCTGCTCCACGGGAATTCCATGGAAAAGCTCCGCTTCCTCTTCCGCGTGTACGACGTGGACGGTGAGAGGAGGGAAAGCGGATCCGGTTGGGTTTTCTGGGATAAATTTGGGATTTGCTGCGCTCTGAGCATCCCGCTTTGGCCGGGATGAGGCCGCTGCCCTCGCTCCCTGGTGGGAGTGGCAAAATTCCATGTGGAAGCCCAGGACTCCGTCGGTCACGCTCCAGGATTTCCCTGGAAGCGCTTTTCCCAGGAAAAGGAGCGGGCTCTGCTCCAATCCCAACTCCCCATCCCAGTTTCCTGGAATTGTGGGATCGTTTGGGTTGGAAAAGCCCTCAGAGATCAAATCCAGGCATTCCCAGCACTGCCGGAGCCGCTGGGCCTGTCCCCAAGCGCCACATCCGGGATGGGGACTGCGCCCCTTCCAATGGCACCCTTTCCATGAAGGAACATTCCCAAATATCCAGCCTGAGCCTCCCCTTGGTGCCAATTCCCGTTATCCAATCACTCATTCCTGGGAGCGGCTCCTGACCCACCCAGGATATTCCTCCCTGTGAGGAAAATTCCTGGATTAGAGGTGCAGGATGGAGACTCCATGGAATATTGGGATCCTGCTGCCTGTTCCAATGGCACCCTTTCCATGAAGGAACATTCCCAAATATCCAACCTGAGCCTTCCCTGGGTGCCAATTCCCGTTATCCCGTCCCTTGTTCCTGGGAGCGGATCCTGACCCACCCTGGCCCGCGAGGAAAATTCCTGGATTAGGACTGGAAAATTATGATGGAGCTGACTCCGTAGGGCCGTGGAATATTGGGATGCTCCCGATTTCCCAGGGAGCGGCTCCATCGACGCGGAGGAGCTGCGGGTGGTGCTCCGGGAGTGCCTCCGGGAGAGCTCCATGGCCCTTCCCGAGGAGCGGCTGGGAGCGCTGAGCCAGGCCCTGCTCCAGGCGGCCGACCGGGATCACAGCGGCTCCATCACCTTCCCCGGAGCTCCGGGAGCAGCTGGAAGCGTTCCCGGAAATCCTGGAGAACCTGAGCATCAGGTGAGGGGGAACTCGGGGATTTATGGGCGAGGATTCCATGGGGAGCCCACACTGGGCTTGGGAACAGCTGGAGAACCTTGGGATTGGATCAGGGGTGGGTTGGGATGGGGCAGGGTTTGGGATTTGGGATGGGGCAGGGATGGATGCAGGGATGGGGCAGGGTTTGGGATTTGGGATGGATGCAGGGATGGGGCAGGGTTTGGGATTTGGGATGGATGCAGGGATGGGGCAGGGTTTGGGATTTGGGATGGATGCAGGGATGGGGCAGGGTTTGGGATTTGGGATGGATGCAGGGATGGGGCAGGGTTTGGGATTTGGGATGGATGCAGGGATGGGGCTGGCTGCCCTTTCCCATCCCGCCCCCCATTCCCATTTCCCAGCGCCGCGAGCTGGCTGAGGCCCCCCGCTCCCACCGAGCGCCGCCTGTGGCCGCGCTGCTTTTCCCGGGACTTCTGGAGGGAGCGGCTGTGCTGCTTTTCCCGGGAATTGCGGGGGGCCCGGCTGTGCTGCCTGGGCGCCTGGGCCGCTGTCACCGCGCTGCTGGTGGCCCTGGGGGCCCTGCGACACCGCGAGCGCGGCCCCGCCCTGGCGCTGGCCCGGGGCTGCGGCCACGGCCTCAACTTCAACTGCGCCCTGCTCGCCGTGAGTGCCCGGGGCGGGGGACACGGGGGGACACGGGGGGACACGGGGGAGGGAGCCGGGAAGGGTCGCGGGACACCCAGGAGGGACGCTGCTCCTAAAGTTTCCCATTGTCCCCGACATCTCCCATTGTCCCCCAACGTTTTCCGTCGTCCCCCGGTACCTCTGCTTGCTCTGGCCCCTGCCCTCACCTCCTGCCTGTGTCGCTGTCCTTGTCCCCGCGCTGTCTCCTGCCCTGCCCCGCTATTCCCCGCTGTCCCCCCGCTGTCCCCGCTATTCCCCGCTGTCCCCCCGCTGTCCCCTGCCCTGCCCCGCTATTCCCCGCTGTCCCCCCGCTGTTCCCCGGTGTCCCCGCGCTGTTCCCGGCAGGCGCTGATGCTGCGGCGCTCCCTGGCGCGGCTCCGCTCCACGCCGCTGGCGGAGCTGCTCCCGCTGGAGCTGCACGTGCGGGGCCACGAGCTCGTGGCGTACCTGGTGCTGGCGCTGGCGGCCGCGCACTCGGCAGCGCACCTGGCACACAGCGGTCAGTGCCGCCCAGTGGTGGCCCCGGAAAGGGGCTGGTGTTCCAGGGAAGGGGGCTGGTGTACCAGGGAAGGGGGCTGGTGGCCCGGGGAAAGGGGCTGGTGTACCAGGGAAGGGGGCTGGTGTCCCCGGGAAAGGGGGGCTGGTGTCCCCGGGAAAGGGGGCTGGTGTTCCCGGGAAAGGGGCTGGTGTTCCAGGGAAGGCGGCTGGTGTACCAGGGAAGGCGGCTGGTGTACCAGGGAAGGGGGCTGGTGTTCCCGGGAAAGGGGCTGGTGTACCAGGGAAGGGGGGTGGTGTTCCCGGGAAAGGGGCTGGTGTACCAGGGAAGGGGGCTGGTGTCCCCGGGGAAGGGGCTGGTGTTCCCGGGAAAGGGGCTGGTGTTCCCGGGAAAGGGGCTGGTGTTCCAGGGAAGGGGGCTGGTGGCCCCGGGAAAGGGGCTGGTGGCCCCGGGAAAGGGGCTGGTGTTCCAGGGAAAGGGGGCTGGTGGCCCGGGAAAGGGGCTGGTGTACCAGGGAAGGGGGCTGGTGTCCCCGGGAAAGGGGGCTGGTGGCCCGGGGAAAGGGGCGGTGTCCCGGGTGGGCATTCCCGGGTGGGCATTCCCGGGTGGGCAGCGGGAGGGGGGCCCGGAAAGGGGCTCTGCGGCGCTGAGCTGTGCCCGCTGTCCCCAGGCCTGGCCCAGGGGCCCGGGCAGGTGGCCCTGGGCGAGTTCGTGCTGCGGCCCCGGCCGGGCTCCGGCGGCGTGGCGGGCACGGCCCCGCAGAGCGGGCTGGCGCTGCTGGCGCTGCTCCTGGCCATGGCTCGTCTGCTCCCGGCCCTGCGTGCGGCGCGGCGGCCACTTCGAGGTGATTCCCGTGGGAATTCCCGCTTGGAACCGCGGCGGTGCCGTGCTGGAAAAGGGGGCGCCGGGGGCGGTCCGTGGGTGCCCATCCTGGGGCTGCCCCACGGGGAAGGGGAGCTGGGTGCCCCCGGGACCCCCTTGGATCCTCCGCAGTGTCCGTGTGGGATTCCTGGGATTTGCTTCCGACGGGACACAGGGAATGGGCGGAATGGGAATATCCCACTGCCAGAGGGATATCCGGAAGGGATTCCGGGCTGGGCTGGAATTCCCGGAGAAGCTGTGGCTGCCCCTGGATCCCTGGAATGTCCAGGGCTGGCTTGGAGCAGCCTGGGATAGCGGGAAGGTGATGGGTTTGAGGTGCTTTCCAAGCCAAATCCCGGAGATTCCAGGATTCCCTTGGGCTGCCTTTTCCCACGGGGACACCCGGACAGTCCCACTGGGAAGCACCCTTTGGCTCCAGCACTTCCCATTCCCATTCCCATTCCCATTCCCATTCCCATTCCCATTCCCATTCCCGTCCCCATCCCTCAGGTGTTCTACTGGAGCCACCTGTCCTACATCTCCGTGTGGCTCCTGCTGCTCCTGCACGGGCCCCACTTCTGGAAGTGGTTCCTGATTCCCGGCTCCCTGTTTTTCCTGGAGAAGGTGCTGGGCTGGGCGTGGCGCCGGGCAGGGGATCTGCACATCCTGGAGGCCAACCTGCTCCCCTCCAAGGTGGGAATCCATCCCAAATCCCAAACACCCCAAATCCCACATCCCAAAGATCACACATCCCATCCATCCAAGCCATCCCACATCCCAAAGATCCCAAATCCCACATCCCAAAGATCCCAAATCCCATCCATCCATCCCTCCATCCATCCATCCCAAATCCCACCATCCAATCCGTCCCAAATCCCACCCATCCCAAATCCTATATCCCATCCATCCATCCATCCATCCACCCATCCACTCATCCCAAATCCCATCCACCCACTCATCCCAAATCCCATCTATCCACCCACTCATCCCAAATCCCATCCATCCACCCATCCCACATCTCACCCATCCCAAATCCCACCATCCCTGAGCCCATCCCACCTCTCCTGGGACGCTGGGAATGAAGGAACAAATGACCATGGAAAAGGCAGGGATTGCAGTGGGAAGTGAAAGGAATTCCTTTATTTCCAAGCCTTTTTTCCTACTTTTTCCAAGTGAAAACTCACGGAACAACCAGAGCAGAACAAAACCTCCTGGAACTCTGAATTTTTTCCCAAAATTCCGCAGTTTGAGCCCAGTCTGAACTGGGATTCTGTGGAATCCCAACTGGGCAGGGAATGCGGAACAACCCCACCTTCAGCTCCCATCCCTGAGTGTTAAATCTGGAGCCGGAACGCGGAATTTCCGCTGCAATTCCCGGGCCGGAGAGCAGTGGAAGGTATCCTTTGGCTATTCCCAGTTTTCCCGCTCCCGTTTTCCTGCAGGTGACCCACCTGGTGATCCAGAGGCCGAAATCCTTCCACTTCCAGCCGGGGGATTACGTCTTCCTGAACATCCCGGCCATCGCCGCCTACGAGTGGCATCCCTTCTCCATCAGCAGCGCTCCGGAGCAGCCGGGTCGGGCCATCCTTCCCTATTTTCCATCCTTGGAATGCTCTGCATTCCCTGGCATCTGTCTTGCATCCCCACGGTGATGTTTTTGCAGCTGGGATGGGGCTCGGAGCGATCCGAGGTGGTTCCATGGGATGAGGTGGGTTTGAAGTTGTTCCCGATCCAAACAATTCCAGGATTTTGGGTTTTATCCCACAGAAACCCTCTGGCTGCACATCCGGGCCCTGGGCCAATGGACCAACAAGCTCTACGAGTACTTCCAGCAGCTGGAATTGCGCGGCCCGGAGCCGAATCCGCCCGGGAAGAGCCGGAGGGAGCGGAGGAGCCGGCACTGGGAACAGGTCAGCGGGATTGGGATCAGAGCAGAGGGACTTGTCCAGCTGGATGCTGAGTGGATCCCATGGGATCATCCCAGTGCGCAGCCGGGGTGGCCTCCGGGGAATCCCTCGGGATGAACATTCCCTGCCTGTCCAGCCTTGAGGGATTTTGTGTCCCATGGAATGGGAATTTGTGCCCCATGGAATGGGAATCTGTGCCCCATGGAATGGGATGTTGTGTCCTGTGGAATGGGAATTCATGTCCCAAGGAATGGGAATTCGTGCCCCATGGAATGGGAATTCATGTCCCAAGGAATGGCAATCTGTGCCCCAAGGAATGGGATTCTGTGTGGCCCTGCTGGAGGCCCAGCAGATCCCTGGGAACATCCCAGCGGTGATTCCCAGCCTTTGATCCCCAGGAAGGCTCGCAGGGAGGATCCGTGGCCACCGGCAGGGACGGAGCCGTGGAGCTGACGGCATTCCGAGCCCCTGGAGCGGCATTCCCGGGAATGGACGCGGAGCAGGGGGTGAGCCCTGCCCCCGATCCCAGGGGACGGGGAGGGGTCACAGCCAGAGGATCCCTGGAGGGATGATCCCAAATGGGATAAAGCTCCTTCAAAAGCTCTTGGGGAAGAAATTCCTTGGATATTGTCATGGCATGGAGAACTGGAATTGTGTGTGCAGCCTGGTGGGAATAAATCCAGAGAATAAAACCCCCAAATCCCAGGAATTTTGGGAGTGCTTGGGAAGGGGGCACGGTCACTGCTCTCCTCTCCTCGCAGGGCTCCGGGCCGGGGCAGAGCTGCAGCGTCAAGGTGAGGAGATTCCGGCCTTTCCTGGATCCCGGGAAATGGGCTGGGATCAGCATTCCGGGGCACCCCATCCATGTGCCCGACCACCCCATCCATGTTCCCACATCCCACCCACGTTCCCATCCATGTTCCCACACCCAATCCATGTTCCCACATGCCATCCATGTTCCCACATCCCATCCATGATCCCATCCATGTTCCTGAACATCCCATCCATGATCCCACACCCCATCCATGATCCCATCCATGTTCCCAGATCCCATCCATGTTCCCATCTGTACTAGTTTGAAAACAAACCAGTGGGAGGCACTAAGTCAGAATAACAATTTAATGGAAATTAAAGAAAAAGGGAAAAAAAAAGGTAAAAGAAAAACACTGTCAAACTGACAGAGTCAAGGTACAACCTGACACCCTGTTGGGCAGGGTGGTGGTAGCAGTCTGGTAGAATGGTGGCTGCAGTCCTCTGAAGCAGTGAATCCTGTAGTAAAACAGTCTGCTCTTCCTCAGGAAGTCCAATGGTGGCTGTGTAGCTCCTGTCCTCTGGAAATCAGTGGGAAGCCCGTGTCTCTGGTGTTCAGCCTCAGATTATATCCACGATGGGATGCTTGGTTCCTCCCTCTGGGTGGAGCATCTCACAATGGGGTAATGAGTCATGAGGCCAAGTGTTGATTAGGCTCATTAACAGAAGATAGTCCAGAGGGAGTTATCTCTGAGTCAGGCGGCAGGACAATGATGGGCAATTAACAGAAAGATAGTCTGGGGGGAGGAGGCAAGGAAACACTGCCCCACCTGATTTCAACGGCTGATGGGGATGGTAATAGAATACACTGCAACCCAGGACAGAAGCTTTTGACAGCACAGATTTATTTGCAAATTCAAACAACCCTACTGGTTTTTTTCCCATTTAAATTTGTTGTTTCCCTCTTGGTTCCTAACAGAGACATCTCCCCTTAAACAAAAAGAGAAAATATGCATAAATATCACATTTGAAAAATGTAATAAAAACCCATTTGCCACCTTTCCCCCCAAAGCAGCAAACCATTTGCACAGCAATGCCCAGGCCATGCTTCTCCTCCCCACAGGCTCTGATGCTACAGAAACACAAAAACCAGGCTAAAAATCAGTCCCTACTTCCATGACATCCCCTGATTTCAGCTGAGAGCAATTTCCCTGAGATGGATTTCCCCAGCTGGGAATACTCAGCACCAGTTCTCCTCATTGTCCTGGACATTTCTCCCCCTAAACCATTCCTTTCCTCTGAGGACAGGAGTAAATAGCACAATTTGTTCCCACAGAAGACTGGCTGCTCCTGAAATGTGAAGAAGCTCGTGGCAAATGGGCAGAACGTTAGGAATAAATAAGAAAAACAGGGCAGCAGAAATGATCTCCCACAATGACTTTTCTCATTCCTTTAAAATGGGAAATGGCCTTTGCTGGGCTCACAGGAATCCAGACACAGCAGATTTGCAAGTTGCAGGGGAAAATAATGGGTTATCCGCTGTTCGAAATAAAAACTGGAAAGCAAAATGTAAAGACAGAGGCTCCCACAAACAGGCAGCAATTTAAGGAAATTGTATCAGCCAGGGGACAGGAGATGTTTGCTATAGCCATTTAAACAATAAATTGCTTTAAATTTGTAAGTGAACCAATGAAACACTAAATTTCACCCCATTTTTTCAGGAAGCTGCTGCTGCACCCCAGCAGGCATTAAATAATACACACTGTGCTTGATTTTACAAAAACAGTTTAATCCAGTGCCACTTTGTGTCTGAAACTCCATCTGCCCAGAGATTCACCTTTGCCAGGTGATATTTCGTGCTCTCCCCCTGCCTACAGCAGAGTTTTCCCTCTGCAGATTAATCTGAGGCTCTTCAGATGCTCAGGAGAGTTAAATGAAAGTGGTAAGTCATGACTTCGAGCTGAGTCTCTCTTGCTGCTCCTCAAATTTCCAGAAGATTCCGTGCAAGTGAGGTGACAAAGCTGCCCCAGCCAGATTTCAGTGGGAATTCCCTGAGCAAAAGCAGAAGAGATCTCACTGGTCTGAATTCCTTGTGAATTTTCAGACCACACAGTGACCTAGGACAGCTTTTCCCAGAAGAATTTCATCCTTGCTGGGACGACACAAAGAGGAGTTTCCATCACCACAGCAACCACCAGAGAGAAGATGAATTAAACAAACAAAACTTGGGTTGGAAACACTTTCTGAAGTATTTCAGGATTTCAGCCTTTGGGAGGTGGCTCGGATAGGAACACAAATCTCTGACCTAAGTGAATGCCTTATCCAAAAGGGTCTTTAATTCTGGTTTTTCCTATCTTTTCAGGCCAGAGAGGAATTTCAAGAAACTTTCACAACCAAATGTGTCCAAAGAAGGTCGCTCAGAACTGTTTTATTTCAGTAACAAAAGTCCATGAGTTTGTTGAATAATTTCTTATTTGTTCTCCTCAACATTTCACTTCCTAATCAGCATTTTCATTCCCAGCCTGACAAGCTGATTGATTGTTTTTGTTATCTGTCTCAGAGCTTCATCACTGAATTTTGAAGTGAACTTATAGGGTGAATAAATTCAAAAGATGAAGTGGTTGAAATTAGAAATGTTCAGATTTAGGACCACATTACAAAACTTCAGCTTCTTCTGTAACTTTAAACCATTACAGAGGTGCTGAAGTGCCAGGACTTGTATTTTGTAGAGCACGGCAAGGCCCAAGTGGCATTAAACAGAACCTATTTGAATTTCCAAAGCATTTCACACCCACATTAAATGCCTGAGCAACTCTGCTCCTTCCTTTATCTCCAAGAAGAGTTAAACTGAGATTTTTTTTGGCGTAAGAGGCAGAAACAAGTGACTGGAAACATGGTTCTGTGTTGGTGAGGGTGAGTCCCCACCCCTCTGGAGATGGAAGGTGATATGGCAGAAGTCAGCAACTGCTTCTGTCTGGATCCCCTTGAGCACAGACACATCCAGGAATTCACTCCATAAACTTAGGGGATGATCCAGTTAACTTTTCTGGTTAAGTGCATGCCTGGCACCAGCTCCAGAAAATCTTTGCCATGGGAAAAGAAATGTCCCATCACCACTGCAGCTTTCCAAAGTGCTCTGAGATGGAGCCTTGTCACTAACAGAGTTTTGCAATCCTCCAGCACGGCAACACCCAAGATTTTCTTACCTCTGCATATGAAAATGTTGCTTTTCCAGAGTTTTATAGACAATAAAATGTTGGGACCAGCACTGGTGATCCACGGGTGATCTATGATCAGGTGAAGAAGGCACAGAGCAATAAACAGGTGGTTCACTTACAGTCAGAAACCTGGACAACAGCACCTCAAGGAAACCCTCAGAGAAATCTGGGAAGAGATGGAGCAGGAATGATGGCAAACACTGGCTCTCTAAACGAGAATAAATTCAGTTTTCGAGATGCTGTGGGCAGAGCAAGACAGGATCCTATCAGCCTACCAAAAATACTTCATTTACCTCTCTGCCAAGCATTAAAACTGGTGAGAAGAGAGCAAAAGCAGCTCTGCGATGGGATCATGGCAGAAGATGTGGGGTAAGTGAGGCTGGAAGAGGCTGAAGCTCGAATGGGCCATTTCCACACCAAAAACCCCAGTGAAGCAGAGTTTGGTGATGGTTCAGCTCGGTTGAGTCACTGAAGCCATCCAGAGATGGCTTTAAGCATCTAATTTTACCAGCCCAACACACCAAATTTTCCCACAAAACCACCAGGAAATGCTGGTGTCACACTCAGCTTTGGGGCTGGGCTCTCTCCCCCCTCCAAAGCCAGAGGTGCTGCTATTCTGGTATCAATTCCTGTTAGTCCCATACAGATGTTAGCACCAAAACGTTACCAGAATCATTATGTTATAAAGAAACAGCTAAAATACCTCTGGCCAGAGAAGGAGGAAATCAGGTTGTTGGAACAAGGCAGAACCCCTTTCATATGAGAGTGCTTTTCCACCAAACAAAAAGCACTGAACAGAGGCTGTGTCAGACAAATGCAAGATGAGCTAAACTTCACAACAGATTTCTCCCTGCAAGAATAAAATCTCTGTCCACACAGAATGTCTGTAGTGTTTCACATTAACTCAGGGCACTCAGATCTAACAAACGTGGCAAGCTCAGAAATAGGTGCCTGTAAACTCTAATCTCCTTTCCAGAGTTCTGTTTTTATTAGCAGGCTGTGGCTTCCCAAGCTGTGTAGCCAAACAGGAATGGATTTTATCCAGGACTTTTCCCCAGGAATGCATGCTGCAAATGCTTTAATTCAAATGTCAGGGAGGGAGAGGATTGCACCTGAGCAATAGTCAAAGGCTGGGACAATATGTCAGTGGAGATACTTCCTTAATGCCACTACAAAGCCTATGGAACTACCCACAGCTGAGAATCACCAAAAGCAGCTTTAATAAGCTGAAAACTCTGTTAGAAGGTGTTCACAAAATGCATTAAATTTCTCTGTGAGTTACTCAGCAGAGTGAGGGAATCTGCTGTTGATGGAGTTGCTGAAAACAGCTATTTTGAAACCCCAGCCAACACTCAGGCTCCATGCAAAGCCTCTGCTACAGAGAATTTCTGTCTTGAGCATTAATTTTCATGCCTGAGAAGTAGTGTTACATATTTTCTCCTCATTTAGCACACCTGAGAACAATGAACGCTGAAAAAGGAACTGGATGCTTTGTAAGTTCACCCGAGGTGATGAATACCTCAACTCCACTGCAACAATAGGACACGTCTGACCTGCACCCCTGAAAGGAGTGATGAGCAGACATGCACATCTTCCTTAATTACCTCTCCTTTTAATGTGGCAAAAAATGGGAGGCAACTTGAGGGAGAAGCACTCAGTCAGTCAAACCACAGAGCAGTGGAAAGGTCAGATCCTCACAGCCCAAACATCGTGAATTACAAGAAATATAAAGCATTAAAATTCCAAATGGCTGCTGACAGAGGCTTTAATGAGAATGCAAAAAGAGCCAGCAATCTGTCCTCATGACAAAAATTGTAATGAGAATGTTCTCCTCTAAGTCTCTTCAGTGAGGGAAAAGTGTTTCTGTGCCAGGACCGTGAAGGACTCAGCTCCTGTTTGCACACTACACAGTTCAGGAAACTCACGTGACCGACTGATTCGTCCTTTCCCCATTCCAAAATAAATACTGAGAGGTCTGGCCTGGCTTCCACCTGCCCTCAGCCACCACTCCTGACTCCCACTGGGTTTGTAGAACATCCCAGTTCTGGGCAAGGAGCAATTGGAAAAGATGCAGGAACAATGACAAATGAGAGCTAAGCCAGCCTAGATCAGTGGTAAGACTTGAACCCCCCATTAAATCACTGCTAGCGAGGCCAGCAGAGGGACATGGTGCTATTTTTCCTCTGGAACGCTCCAAAACCCCTTGGAAGAAGATCCCAGAGCTCAGCCTCAGCCCTTCCCAGGCACCAGAGATGGGCTGTGCAGGGAGCATGGCTCTGTTGGCTCGTTCCTGCTCCACTCACCACCCCAAAAGCACCCAAGTGACTCCTGCAGCCTCCATGAGCTCCAAGAAGTTCCAGAGTCCCAGCTGGCATTTCTGGACTTAACAACCCTTGTTAGAAATGTGCCTGGTGATTTCCATTCCATGTGAAAGGCGTCTCTGTGCTGATGTCCCTCAAACACGCTCAGGAGAGCAGCAGCTCCCGAGTGTGAAAGTGTCTCACTCTGCTCCTGGCTCCCCTACGGTGCCTTTCATCAAGGACTTAAGAGTAAGTTTGGCTTTTTCTAAGAACAAGAAAATAGATTTTTGGGGGCTTTTGGTTTGGATTTCTTTGTGGTTTTTTGGGGGGGGGGGGGGATTTGTCCCTTTTGCTTTGGTTTTTCTTTGGTATTTTTAAAAATCGATCACAAACCATTACCAGCTTTTGGCAAGAGGCAGATCAAAAACATGCCTTGCTCCAAGGTGATTACACCTTTAATAACCACATCATTACCACCATGAGTGGATATAACAAGTCCCCCTTTCCATCTTTGAAAAATAATCAGGATATCGTGGTGCTCTACCACTGCACTCCCTCCTTTTTCCCCCTCTCCCCCTGCCTCCAGCCCCACAGGAAGCAATCATTTCTATGCAAATACTGGGTAATAGAAATGTAACTTCTCCATACCCTGCCTTTCCTTGGGGAAGCCAATCTGCCGGCTCTGGATACACAGAAAGCACCGAGCTGCAGAACTTATCTGATATTAATGGTTTCTGCTTCATTTACATATTCATGGCTCGCTTCCTGTGCACACTTTATTGTGGAGGAGCAGTCACCACCTCATTTCCAATATTCCCAGGAATAATGAGAGGTGACTGCTGCAAACCCTACCCCTGCAGGTTCAGCTCAGAAACCACTCAGAAAACCTCTTTTAAAGCTCCTGGCAGCTGGGAGGGAGGAACATTTAATGGCAAAGTGCCCCAAATTCCCTGTTCTCCATGGGCTGAAGCCCTCAGTGACCATTTTGGGCTAAACCACGAGGAACTGGCCTGCTCACAGGTAGCACGAGGTCACTTTGCTTGTCCCCTCCTCCTCAGGAGTGGAAACACGGCAGGTGTGGATAATTATGGACAGGGATGACCAGCAGAGAGGGTTTCTGTCATCTCCATCACTCTGCAAAGCATCTTGGCCCCTTGAGTAGGGAAAATCCTGCTGCTGAGGCAAATATCCCCCACCAGCAGGACAAGCTGCCAGGTTTAGGCCCAAAAGTCCTATTTTTTTCCTATTTTGTCCCTTTTTTTCGTGATCCAAAAGGTCCCACTGGGGGTCTTGCCATGGGAAGGAAGAAGAGGCTCTGCCCAGCACCACACAAAGCCTTCAATGCTCCTCCTGAATGCACAAGCCAGGCTGGATTCATTTCAGCCCAGCTGCCAAAAATCTGTCTGTCTTCCTAAAAAAAATTAAACTTGCTGGGAAAATGATAAACAGGGTGGAAATTTATTTATGAGAACCTTTGGATTAATACACAGGGTGCTGATCTCAGCACGCTCTCCAGAGTGTCAGACTTAAAAACTGAGCTGTGCTTTGCAGCTTTTTCGTATCTCTGCCCAACTACCAGAAGCAAATAAATAAATAAACAGCCAGAACCCTCTGTGTAAGAACAAATGTCTCAATCATTACTCCCAGGGAGCTTCTACACATCCTACAGTCACACACGTGCCTTGATCTCCTCTCATTTTCAAAGGTCAGCAAGAAGCAGCTCCAAAAGTTTCAAGAGCTCCAAGAGAAGAAGCTCCAGAGGTTTTGTCTCTCTAAACACCACTGGCATTGCAAATCCTCTCACTGAAAAATTCTCTCCTGTGAGGGTGGGGAGGCCCTGGAATAGAATTCCCGGAGAAGCTGTGGGTGTCCCTGGATCCCTGGAATATCCAAGGCCAGGATGGGGCTTGGAGCAGCCTGGGACAGTGGAAGGTGTCCCTGCCTGTGGCAGGGGTGGAATGGGATGAGCTTTAAGGTCCCTTCCAACCCAAACCATTCTGGGATTGTGGGATTCTGCGATCCAAGATAAAATACAGGTAGACAACAGAAACTTATGGCAGAGTCTGAGCACCAAGGGTGTACTAAAAGTAAAAGACATGGTGAATTGTTAAGCCAGCAATTAAAGAATAATATCCTTCACCTTTTAAGATAATGCATACACGTAGAAAAAAAATTTCTCTGTCTGAAGAATAACTTTTTCTTCCAGCAAGAACTGTCCAAAGGCATTTACACAGGAATTCCTGCTTCCTGTAGCTTCTATATGAAAACTGATAACTGCACTGAAGAAGTTAAAAAATGGCTCCTAAATTAACTCCTAAAGAGCTACCAAAATCTTCATATTAAATTTAGCAGATGTTTTTTTCTTTCTTTTCATCAAAGCCCTTGGTTGTACTTCACCTGAACTTGCTCATCTCTCTCATCTGCTCCGTGGGGAGTGAAATGAAACCCAACTCATTGCTTGGGGTTGATGCAGTGCCTCAGCCTCCCTCACCAGGCTCACATTGCCATTAATAACTCAGCCCTACCTCTAACAAAAGATCAAATTTTCAAAAGAGAAAACAAAGAAGTAAAAAAAAAAGAAAAAAAAAATCAATGCAGAGGTGTCATTATCTGAGGAAACAAATAGGAAAAAAATCCCTTTTTGCAAATCAAGTAGAAATAAAGTGAAGCAATGCCTGAGTCAGCAGTTTGCAGCCAACCTCCCTCCTCCCTTAGCGGCTTCTGGCTCCACAGGTGTCTCCTGGTTTTTATTATTTCTGTCTTCACTGTTTGGTTTGGGTTCACTTTTTGTTCATTTTTGGTGCCTGATGTGCTAAGTCAGCAAATTCTCCCATCGACCTGGATCTGCCACTTGTCCTGCAGCTGGAGAACCTCAGCCCCTTTTTTTGGGAAGAGCTGTGACCCCTGCTTGGTGCTGCAGCTGAGCCCAGCCCCTCATTCTGGCTGGGAAGCGCTGAGCCCTGCTCCAGCTGGGTTTGGAATGGCTGCCAGCGTACTCTGCTCACCTTGTGGGAATTCAGGAACATCAGCCTAATTAAAATTGTTGTTGTATTTGTTTTGCCAGGCTCTCCCTTTTATCTGCACCAGAGTGGTTTTGCCTCCTCACTTCAAGAAGCGTCTGTGGGTGGAAATAGTGAGTGATAGATTCAAATAATGAGGCTCTAAACGACTACAAAAGACTTTACATGGCTGTGAATCATCCATCTCCAGTGCTGCATTATTCAGAAATTAATGCAACCCTATAAATGAATAATGATTTAAATGTACTTTTAAAAATTGTTAATGCTCCAGCACTTTTTCCTTCTCTACATAATCAGAAAATTGATTATGACTACGACTAGACCTATGTTCTTAATTTAACTTATGTAATGGGGATGTAAAAAAGGCTTTGCAACAACAGTGGAAATGGAAAGATTTCCAGGAGACTGGAAATGGGTTTCTAACCTTCAGAATTCCCTAGCCAAACTCAGCTGATTTCAGGGGGAATTAACACCAAAAAAAGCCTCCTGGAAGGCTGTAGGATCTATAGAAAACTGAATTATTGCCAAGGCTGAGGAAAAAGATCCAAAATACATTGGAATATATGTCAAATAATAAGGATAAGGATCATAAGGATAATATGAGTCCAGAAGGTGTTTTGCTCATTATTTGTTTTCTCACATTACTCTTTCTTTTTTAAAAAGCAAGTTATTAGGAGAATCCTGAAGCCAGGAGATGTGTGAACAGTAGAAACAACACAAACTGATTCCCAAGTATTCGTCTGAGGATGATTCCCATGTATGAGGATGATTCCCATCAGCATTATCTGATGAAAAATAGAGGGTGAACACAACTCAGCGGGGTTTATAAAAGGATCTGTTTTCCAGAGCAGCTGTGGCTGCCCCTGGATCCCTGGCAGTGACAAGGCCAGGCTGGACAGGGCTTGGAGCAGCCTGGGACAGTGGGAGGGGTCCCTGCCCATGGAAGATGGGTGGCACTTGAGGATTTTAAGGTCCCTTCCAAACCAAACCTTTCTGGGATTTTAAGATTTCACTTCTCACTCTGGGTTTTCATTTTCAGCAATAATGATTTCTCCATCTCTCTTTGAAACCACCTTAGTAAGAGACTCCAAACTGGTTGAGGCAGGGAGTTCACACACAAGCCACAGAGAATGGTTATTTATCCTTCACAAATCAAGGATGATGTGACATCTTTGGTCCTACCCTATTAATTCTATTAAAATCACCAGAATTATTCTGGTTTTAGGAGGGTGGAGGATGTGAAATTAGAACTGGGGCTGTGCATTTTTACTGAACCCTATCTGAGCAACACATCAGCTCTTCTTTAGACACGTTTCAAAATAGATATTATGTAAATTATTAAATGCTTTTCTCCTCAAGTCACACTGGGAATTTTTCAGGAGCAGACCAGAGATGAGAAATTGTTCTGTTCACACAAAAGCAAGTGATATGTTACAACCCTCTCCACCAGACGACAGCTGAACAGGGTTTTCTCTTGTGCAACAATAAAATTATAATGGATCCGTTACTTAGTGTTCCACTGAAGGCAGACACTTCAAAGACTCTTCAGCCCCAGAAGATGGTTTCAATAAAGTCATCCCCCACCAGGAATGGTTTATATTCTGCAGGTCTCCATTAAATAATCATAAATTATTGATGCCATAAAGGACACGGACTGTGCTGAGGCTACAGCCACAGATGTCCCCTCATTAAAACCTTGTAAAAATCACTGC